>NC_057728.1:4967576-5029373 GCF_004010195.1 Chiloscyllium plagiosum | reverse complement strand
GGTCTGGGAGATGATGGTTTGGTGGTGGGAGGTGGGGTCATGGTCAAGGGGGCAGTAGGAGGGGGTATCTGCGAGCTGGCGTTTGGCCTCAGCGGTGTAGAGGTCGGTGCGCCAAACTACTACCGCGCCTCCCTTGTCTGCTGGTTTGATAGTGAGGTTGGGGTTGCAACGGAGTGAGTGGAGGGCTGCGCGTTCCGAGGGTGAGAGGTTGGAGTGGGTGAGAGGGGTGGGGGAGTTCAGGTGGCGGTTAATATCGCGGCAGCAGTTGGCTATGCAGAGGTCGAGGGCAGGTAGGAGGCCAGCACGGGGTGTCCAGGTGGATGGGGTGTGTTGGAGGCGGGAGAAGGGGTCGTCAGAGGGTGGAGGGGAGTCTTGGTTAAAGAAGTAGCCTCGGAGGCGAAGGCGGCGGAAGAATTGTTCGATGTCACGCCGCGTGTTGAATTCATCAATCCGGGAGCGTAGGGGAATGAAGGTGAGGCCTCTGCTGAGGACTGATTTTTCATCATCAGATAGGGGTAGGTCTGGAGGGATGGTGAAAACTCGGCAGGGCTGGGAGCTAGGACCTGGTGTGGGGCTGGAGCTGGGTGTGAGGGCGGGGTTAGGTCTGGGGACGGAGATCGGCGTGGGGGCGGGGTTGGGCGTATTTACAGTCCCCTATCACCCATTCAGAGCAATGCCATCCCAACCAATGGTTGTTTAAGAATAATGCCAAACTTTTTGCATCTGTTACAATGTGACTTCAGTCTTCCTTTACCCACTCCCATCACATCATTTTCCATTTCTTAGCTTACCTTTTAACGTTGTTTAGTCACATTGGTTAAATAGACTAATGTAATTTTAGTGGAGATGGAAATGTTTCTACAGTAGGTACTCCATATACAGTTTTGGATAACCAAATATGCACATCATACCTTGTTTATAATTGGGCTTATGCCCGAAATATCGATTCTCCTGTTCCTTGGATGCTGCCTGACCTGCTGCGTTTTTCCAGCAACACATTTTCAGCTATAATTGACTAATCCCTGATACACTGTGAGAAAACAGAATTTGATTTGGATGCAATGGTCTTCCCACTAAGTTAAGTGGCATGCTGATGATTTGCTGTTGAGTTTCATGTGTGAGCCAAAAACAGTTAATTGTGGTCCAAAGAACAATCAAATTCATGAAACCCGTTTTTAGTTGACAAAAAATATGCAGGAAAATTGTTATTTGCTATTGTTATTGTATTTTCAGTACCTAATTAAAATTTCCATCAAGTTATGCATGGAGCTAAGGTATAAAGATAGGTCAGGTGGGCAAAGAAATAGCAAATGGAATTCAATCCCGGAAAGGGTTGGTCATGTATTTGAGAAGATAAAACAAGGAAATAAATCATAGAATCTGTAGAGTGCAAAAGGAGGCGATTTGGTCCATCAAGTCTGTATCGACACTGGAAACACATCCCACCCAATCCTTGTAACCCCTATGCTTACCATGCTAGCCCACTTCACTTGCAGATCCTTGGACACTATTGGGCGATTTAAGTGAGCCAGTCCACCTAACTGTACATTTTGGTCTGTGGGAGAAAACCAGAGTACCCAGTGGAAACCCATATAGACACGGACAGAACATGCAAACTCCATACAGTCACCCAAGGCTGGAATCAACCTTAGTCCCTCGTGCTGTGAGGCAGCAGTGCCACCCCAAAATGGATTGTTGAAAAATGCACTAAGCGCCATCATTATAGCATTGTTACAGTTTGACTGTTTCCACAACCTGTCATTATCTCAGCGAGGATGGGCTGTAAATTCACAGTTTGATTACCACCTCCAAGAAGTCATTAATGGATTAACTGTTATCACAACTCACTGGGGTAGTGTATTGGAAATCAAGCCCTGCTATTCCTGATGTTGTCATAAAACTTAAAGATTTGAAGCAAGAACACAAAACTTCCTGATTTACATATCTTTTAAACCAAAGTTGACAGTATGGTTTCTGTACATAGCAAGAATGACTGTTTGTTTGTTTGTTTGTTAGAAATAAACACACTTTAATCCAGAAAGAATTATGAACTGTTGACCTATTATTCTACTCATTAAAAGCCTTCCCCTCCCCACTTATAAATTTCCACCTGCGTAAACATACATAGATACAGTTAAGAAAAGAATGGATGTGATGAACGGAAGGAAAAACCAGGAAGGGACTTCAGTGGCCTCAGTTCAGAGGGTCCACTGAGATGCTTCCTCAGTCCCATCAGCACATGCTGCTTTCCAACTCTGTCTCCAGATACCCTCACTGCTTGCGGAAGCTATATATCACATCAGCCACCAATGGAGAAACAAACTGGTGGTCTCCAAAATAGAGGAAAAATAGTGAGCCCGTGACCTTTATACACATACACTCTTTACCCCCCCCCCCCCCCAAACCACCGCCACTAAAATCTGTTCAGGTACCAGTAAGCCATTCACATAGTTGTTGTCAGGTAGAAGACCTTTATCATCGAGTAGTGGTCACCAGTTCACAGACTAATCAAACACAGCCACCCTTCCCAGTAGTACATAACCCTTGGCTCCAGCTTGTCTAAATTTCCCCCATTGCTTGAACAAATTGCAATGTAAATAGTACTTTTAATAATATCTAGTTACTCTGCTTTTTAAAAAGTTCAACTATCCTTGGTTTTTAAAACACCCTTTTCCCGATTTAAATTCACAATCAAAACTATAGAAAAATAATCAGACGTGATCTTTACACTGTCTTTAATTTGGATTGTGAATACAACTGTTTTAATAAGGGATTGAAGACTGTAGAGGATTTAAGTCTATTGAATGGGTTTTATAAATAAGTTTTTAATATCTTTCATCTGTAATGGATACTTACAGAAAGTATCTTATTTTACTTTAATTTATCGCAGCATGGCTCCTTACTGGAGGTTGTAAGGGAAAAGTGTGATAATTGGAGAATGTGGGTTGGCATGATTTGACATAGGAACTAAAAGAAACCATGGAATTATGAGGGGCATGGATCGGATAAGTAAACGAAGTTTTTTCCCTGGGGTGGGGAAGTCCAAAACTAGAGGGCATAGGTTTAGGGTGAGAGGGGAAAGGTATAAAAAGGACCTAAGGAGTAACCTTTTCACGCAGAGGGTGGTACGTGTATGGAATGAGCTGCCAGAGGAAGTGGTGGAGGCTGGTACAATTGCAACATTTAAGAGGCATTTGGATGGGTATATGAAGAGGAAGGGTTTGGAGGGATATGGGCCGGGTGCTGGCAGGTGGTACTAGATTGGGTTGGGATATCTGGTCGGCATGGACGGGTTGGACCAAAGGGTCTGTTTCCATGCTGTACATCTCTATGACTCTAAATGAGTCAACGGTTCATGAGCTGGCAGTCATAGGGGCTAAAAGGGACTGTGCTGGAGAGGAGTATAGGGTACAAGTTATCATGGAGAAAATGTGGGACCATGAGGGTGGACAAGCATGGGTTGGTATGGCAGATATGTGAGACAACTGGGATGAATGAGGGGCCTGGATTGGCATGGAGAATAGGAGCCATTTGTGGTAGGATGGGCATGGCTTGAAGTGGAGGATATTTGGGGTTGTTGAGGATGATTGAGAGGCATATTTATAATATTTAAGTAACTACTGGATTTATGCAGCAAGGAACCATAACAGTAATATAATTAAGGACTATAACCAAAAAGATGGTGATAAAGGCCATTGCACCTGTGGAAGACCTACTTAAGTGAAACAATTGCCGTCCTTTCAGAGAGGAAGGAGAAAATTGGAACAACAATAAAGTAACCAAAATGATTTTTAACAAATCAATCAAATAAAAGCAAAATATTATGTATGCTGGAAATGTGAAATAAAAGCAGAAAGTTCTGGAAAAACCCAGCAGGTCTCGTAGTAACCACCTAAAACATCCAGTGTATTTGAATTCCAATGGATCAGTATGTCCAAAATCAGTATAAAATTGACCACTGGCACCAGGATTTGCAGTAGTACAATCCCCATAATGGAAATTAAGAGCATTAATAGGGATGTAGACTTACTGTCAGGTAGCTTTTGAACAAAATATTATTTCATATTCATATTATTTCATATTCACTTGGTTGAATGATGAGACTTCTTCATGAATCAAGATTGAAGGGTGATAATTGTCCAGAGCTTGATGATCTACATCCCAGAGTAGTTAAGGAAGTGGCTCTAAAAATAGTGAATACATTATTGGTCATCTTCCAAACTTCTGTTTGAAATATTCCAGAGTCTATAGGTTAGCTAATGTAACCCCACCATTTAAAATGGGAGGTAGAGAGAAAACCAGGAATTGTAGATCAGTCAGCCTGACATTAGTAGTGGGGAAAATGCTAATTTTCATTATAAAAAGCCCCACAGAAGAAGTTGACATGTAAAGTTAAAACACACAAGATTGGGGGTAGTGTATTGAAATGTATAAAAGCTGCTTAGCCATCTAGAAGTAAAGAGTAAGAATAAACAAATCTTTTTCCAAGTGGCAGGCAGTGATTAGGGGGCCCTCACAGGAATCAGTGCTAGGATGTCAATTATTCATAATATGTATTAATGATACAGATGAAGGAACAAAATGTTATATTTCCACATTGCAGATGACACAAAGCTCAGTAGGGGTGGGTGAGTTGTGAGGACAATGCACAGAATGTGCATTGGCAAATGCGTAGCAGAAGTAGTATCATATGGACAAATGTGAGATTACCCATTTTGCTATCAAAAATAAGGCAGGTTATTATCTGACTATAAATTTGAGGATAATGTGCCACAGTACCAGTTGCCTAAGGTAAGCAAACAGGTACAACAGGTGGTAACGAAGGCAAATGGTATGTTGGCATTCATAGCAAGATTATTCAAGTAGTGCAGGTATGTCATGCTGCAGCTACACAGGGCCTTGGTGAGATCGCACCTGGGATATTACGTGCAGTTTTGGTACAAGACCACAATTCCTCTATTCTAATGAAGTTTGAAATGGTTATACCAGATCTGAAGCAGGAATAAAACATTTAAGTTCAGCACAGTGATTTTCAGAGACTTGTTGCCCAGTTCCTACCTAGCAGATGCAGTGAAAGCATAAGACTTGAGGACACAAGCATAAAATTAAAAATTGTCCACAGGCATTAGAGATAAATGTGATATTTAAAAAGTAGTGAATATTTGGAACTTTCTCCCAGAAAAATAAATTACTAAGTTGACTCTCTATGACTGTATGACTGTCTGGATGGATATATGAATAAGGAGGGTTTAGAGAGATATGAGCCAAGTGCTGGCAAATGGGACTAGAATAGGTTGGGATATCAGGTCAGCATGGATGAATTGGACCAAAGGGTCAGTTTCTGTGCTGTACATCTCTATGACTCTGTAACTCTGTTAATTTGTTTTTACAATAGAGTAGCTAACTATTAAGAAATGGACTCAACTATGGAGATGATGATCAAGCAGTCCATGCGATATGATAGTTCCTGAACCAGGTATAAGTGTCATATTGTTGTCAAAGGTAAATTATATCAGGCAGAACTTTTGCAATTTTATTTGATTAGCTTCTCAGCTGAAGCAGGAAATATGGAGAACCTTGACTCAAAAGATGAATTTACTTAAGTAGACAAAGAACAATACTTTCTGGATGGAAGCGCAGTAAATGACCAGTGGATACTGCTCATTTTGTGCTGCTTTATGTTTCTATGTTTTGAAGTGGATGAAAGGAGCATGATTAAGACTAAAATAAGCGTAATTAATATTTGAATATAGCAGAGAGTACAAATCATCCAAAGCTATTAATTTCTGAAAATGTATTTATCTAAATACTAAACTCAACTGTCAAAAGAATTTTCAGATATTTAGCACTGATTAAACTGAAACGTGACTTTGGACTTGAGGGCACAGCTTCAACTGATTAGAAATAATGTAGATGGAAATTAGAAAACACTTGATTGTAAGAGGACTGAATTGCAAATAAAATGGACATTCGGGCAATGTACTGGAGGCATAAGCCCAGGGATTATTTATGAAACACTAAGCTGCCATGCTTGGAAATCTATGACTTTTCTTACGAGTACAGATAATATCCATCACTTCCTTTATCGTGTGTATGTTTTGTTCTTTTTGGATATCACCCAGTAGAATTATCAGGAAGGTCTGTTAACAGCAAAATTACTTAATATAAGACATTTTTATATTTTGGAACAATCAGTACAAATTTGTCATACACTGGTCAAAATTTAGGAATAAATAGGGTGCAAAATCAGAATGAGAGTTTTGGATATTTTACTGTAGTGATCAGTAGACCTTCCTGCCAACTTTTAAATTTTACCCCATAATAAAGTCAGATTTGCCTTATTTGCAGGTATGATTGGAAAAAAGTTAACAGGAAAGAACTTTCCACAGTGAAATAAAAGAAAAATCCAAAGCATAAAAGCTGAATTGATTAAAGTGCAAATGTACAGATTTTGGGAGAAAAATATTCAAAATGTAATTATGATTTGAGGTGTTCGACTAAAATCGGAGGTGATTGCCACAAAATAGAATGGAAATGTAATGCATTGAGTGACCAATAAATTAAAATAAGCATAAGCCAGCTGGATATTATTTAATGAACAAATATATTAATTTTAAATTAAAATATCAAAGGAATTTCATATATGGATGAATACAATTTTAGCCTACAAGTCTCAGAAAAGGCACAGAATTAAATTAAGATGGATATTTGTCTTTGCAATAAAGTTATCAACAGTATGTAAAATATGTATTATTAGTTTACAAAAGCCAAGTTTTGAAAAAAAAACATGTCATAAGAATGTTCTCAATACACTGTGGCACATTAATTTTTTTTGTAACATAACTGTGACATTTTTCTTTTGTGGACTTTGTAATATTTCACCTATTTTTGTGATGCCACGAAGCAGTCCACATTAAATTATTAGATTAAATAAAATAAGTTAAATTTAGAATGCCCTAATGACCTTTCATAATCTGTGAGCTCAGACCAGAGAACAGATTTACTTTGAGGGAAAGTTAACAGTTGTATAGCTTTGGCTCTTCATTTATCACAATTCTACCGGAATGGTTGATTTACTGTCCCTTTGATGTTTTTGTCCTCAGGAAAATCTTTATTTGCTTCAATCCAGATTATTTGCCCATTATGGCCCATGTTCACTCCATCAGTCCAAAAGGCACAGAAAAGTATATCTAACACACAACTGGTTTATAACCATCCATTAATAGATCTGGCCGGACCACATGTTAGTAGGCCTTGCCCCCCGCCACTTCTGGCAATCTGCCATCCTAAAGAATAAGAAAAGCTCCTAATTTCTCCAAATCCAACCATCTCCTTAATTCATCTTCATTGCACCTATCACTATTACCTCTAATAATAAGCTTGAAACAATACACGGATTTCATTTTCAATAACACTGAGTGGTTCTTCGGCTTCATCTGTTACTTACCTTCCTTCCCCAACCATTAAAATTTTCTTACGTGTCTCCCCTCAGCTGTTTCTGAAGTTAGCTTTACTTTAGTTCCTCTCCTGCGTCCTTGCGTGCAATCCAATTATGTGGATAATTTAAATGCTATGCTTGTACTTAGAACTTTGTTATGGGCAAGGTGAGAGAGATCTGCTGAAATTCCTGTTTCCTTTCCAACTGTCCATCATAAATGTGCTTTTGAGAGGAACATGTCTGTGAATGTTTTAACCCCCAAGTGTGTGGACAATTTGAATAACCACCAGCAAACTTTACCTTGGTTTAAACAAAGAAGATGCCTTTATTTAGGCACTCTAAAATCAAATGCTATGGCATGCACTCACAAGAACACATGCAAACATTCAAGGAAACTACAGCTGAAGAGAAGATATCAAAGTCATTTAAAAAGAAAAGGGGAACAGTTCATAATTCACACGATTACACTTTCCAGAAAAAAGCATTGGTTTGATGAAAGTCAAGTTCATTCCTGAAATATTAATTCGGTGAACCCAACAGCCAAAGTAATTTTCAGGATTCTGTCAAAAAGAGATTGATCTTCTCAGTCATAAAGCTAGTTGACTATGGTCCCAGAGCCAGGAGGTCAACATGCTGTTTTAGTAGGCTCAAAAAGTTAAATGTCCAGTTCTTTAGGCATAAATATTTCACTTTCTGTTGTTATATTTTACTTTCTACAGTCAATAATGAAAGATGACAAAGGACCAAACATGGCTGCCTTGCCACATGACTCCTTACAATTGAAATCCCAGAGAAGAGTCCTATCATACTTGAAACATTTAAGTCGGTTTCTCTTTCCACAGATGTTGCAAGGCCAGCTGGATTACTCCAGAACTTTCATTTTAAAAGAACTACATAACTTCGTGGGCGGCGCGGTGGCACAGTGGTTAGCACTGCTGCCCCACAGCGCCAGAGACCCGGGTTCAATTCCCGCCTCAGGTGACTCTCTGTGTGGAGTTTGCACGTTCTCTCCGTGTCTGCGTGGGTTTCCGCCGAGTGCTCCGGTTTCCTCCCGCAGTCCAAAAATGTGCAGGGTCGGTGAATTGGCCATGCTAAATTGCCTGTAGTGTTAGGTGAAGGGGTAAATGTAGGGGAATGGGTGTGGGTGCATTGTGGGTCAGTGTGAACTTGTTGGGCCGAAGGGCCTGTTTCCACACTGTAAGTAATCTAAAAACTTAACGATAATTTATTACTTTTACAGAAATCATTTATGTAATTGAGTGGTGACAAATGTGTTATGATCTAACTGAGTAGTGCAGCATTTTTTTTTAATTCGAGGTTTAAATCCAACATGGATTGATGGATGAGCTGTGCACTAAGTATAAGCATTCAGAGTTGTGAGCTATGTGTTTTAGGTTCTTTGATTCTAAGTGCCCTCCAGAAATGCAAAATGGAATGATCCTTTCATGCCTCCCATACCTTTAGCATACATGTGAGTAGAAGTATTAATCATTGTTTATTGATTTATGGTCACATTTGCTTTATTACTTATAATTAACAAACAGGAAACACTGTAGACTTGAACAGTAAATCTTTCATCAAAAAACTCAAACTGGATTAAATGGACAGTGAGAAGTTTGACACTGGTGTAGCAGTGGATCTTCCTGATAATCTGGAACACAAAGATAGTTATTTTCATCAAGCTATGATGTAGCTGACTTCATGCAAGTTTCAATAAGCAAATAGTGTATTCCCAGGCCTAAGATCCTTCCCTTGAAAAATAATTAATTCACAAATCAGAAGCCACTAAAAGCTTCTCTAGTCAAGTTTGTGTTGAAATTCTAATCTAGTCTTAATTCTAAATTCCCATACAAATGCTTCATGAAATTGCTGGAAAAAAAATTAATTTGGAAATGCATTTCCTAAAATAGCATTCTTTACCCACTGTGATCAGAGAAAGAATCAGGAAGTGTTCTAGTCAGTTGTAGCAATAAATACCCAGAAATAAAATGTTATCTTTTTCCTTTCCAAATATAGTCTTAAAGGTTTTTAGGTGTTTTCTTATTCTTTCACATACAAGCCACATTCCTGAGTGGACCAAATATCTCAGCTTTGTGAGTTTGCTTATGCTGATGAATAACTAGTTTTGTGGTAGTATGACCCATAAACAAGAGATACTCTGTGTGATCTGGACGCAATTTAATGTCTTTGTGTCCTCATCTAATCTTGATGAACACAGACTGAAACACTAGAGGCAGACAAACCAATTTAATAGTTCAGGCTGCCATATTTTCGCAGTCAGGAAATGCATGTACAAAAAGTCATATAATTAAATTTCATGTTGATTCAAATAAAGACAGAACCTTCTTACAGATAAAGAAAGTAATACCTTTTCTCTGTTACATGAGCTCTGTCAATAAACTTGACATTCACTTGAAGCGAATGGATATGGTGTACCAATTTACTTATTCCACATGACCGACATGGGCCATTTTCATAACTTATAACTTAGTGACTCGGAAATCGCTAGATTGTCACAAAATACCAATAGGTCAGTTTTCTGAATCCAGTCCATTGTTTGCATTTGGAGAAGCTTCCCTTTCAGCCTAGGAATTACTGTGCAGTACCATCTTTGAAAGCAGTGTTCTTATTGTGGGTATTGTCACCTGGAAATAATTTCAGATTGATCTGCACTCAAGGTTGTCTGACAACTGAAATGCTCTTATCTGGTGGATCTTAGTAAAACTAACAAGAAAGGAAGACCTGGTTTCAACTGGTCAGTTGGACTTTCAGAGGATGGAAAGTTGGAGAATAGAAAATAAACAAGACTTTTCCAAATATAAAGTTAAAAATCACACAACACCAGGTTATAGTCCAACAGGTTTAATTGGAAGCACACTAGCTTTCCAAATATATTCTTTCTGTTTAAAGAGGAGAGCAATTCTGAAGGCTTTCCCTTGTCTTTATAATTGTGATGAGAGATTTTTGTTTTGAAAAGAAACTTCTGTTTCAGGAACCAGAATATCTGCCTTTCCTAGGCTGGAAGAGGGCCTGAAGTGAGAGTCAATTTATCTGCGCTGAGCCATCTCCAAGAGATCTGAATGTCCTGCAGCCACCTCTGTGCCTGATCAGCCAAAGTGTTGCTACTGGCTTTCAGGGAGAACCTGCCGAAGTGCTCTTTAAAAATATGCCTAAACCTTTGAGCCCATAATAATGGGGCATTAACTTCCTGCCTGGTTCGATCACATGTTTCACTGTGTTCCTCATTTATGCATGTTTTTGACCAGTGCAGATCTGAGCCACAAGGTCTGCAGAACTCTGACTATGGTTCTATAAGTAATTGGCTATCGAACACATGATAGTGCTTAACAACCATCCCATCCCCAAGTGGAAGTGTGCTTCACTTCTGGTCCTGGTGCCAACAGTCTCGCCACTAATTCTTAATAATTCTAATGCTCAGGGCAACCAGACAACTGCTTTGCTACTTCATAGCCCAGTTAAACTAAAAACTGCAGCAAACATAGAATAAACAAATTATGTTTCATTTAATATCTGTCAAGTTTACTCTCACTCAGAAATTGATTAAGAGTGGGAATTGCTGTTGAAATTAGCCTACTACTGAATCAATCATTCACCGACAGGTTTGCTGAGCAGCACAAAAGGGAGATCAACCAATTACAATAGAGAAATTCCTCCCTCTAATGCTCAGGTTACTGTAGTGCAGGGATCTGATGAGTGAGCCGGTTTTTAAAAAATATTTCTCACCACCACTTTAACCACGTATAAAATTTTAGAATGAACCCCTACTTTTGATATTAATTTCTACATTGTTACTCTTAAAGTGACCCAGTTCTTTGACACAGTTAGAACTGTCAAATGCTTGTTTCAAATTTATTTCTTCATTTCTGAATTGTATACATTAAAAATTGATTTTAGTCATGTCTATGTTAGATATAAGATGTTATTTAACATTTATTCTGTAGGGCAAACTCACTAAGATTTAAGGTATAAAAGTAGCATTAGTACAATGTATTTCCACTTCTGGACCTAAGTAACGAGATTACTTAAAGAAAACTTGAATTGCTCCTTATTTACATTATCTGCAATGTCCTTTCAGCTCAGAACTGCTGTTTAATTATGATACATTTCTGGCATTAAATAATAGTATCAATAATGTTTAAATTATTTTTGCAGTACACATTTCAAATATCTTTTTACCCTGACATTGCTAAGAATCAAAAATTAGTGGCAAGAATGACGGCAGCAGAAGCAGAAGTGAACAACGCCTCCATTTGGGGGCAGGATGGCTGCCACACACTGATATGTAGAACATTCGAATAATTGTGGACACACAAGCAGCATGATAAAACATATGGAGGCAGGCAAAAAATTAAGGCCCCATTGATGAGGTGTGAAAGGTTCGCATGCCATATTCAAAGGGCACATGACCAAGTATTAATTCGCTGAAAGCAAGGAGCATCATTCTGAGTGGGCATTCAGTTGCAGCCGGCCCTTCAGATCTTTTGCTCCTGAGGATGTCTCAAAATAGACATCATATGGCCCCACTTCAGGTTCTCCTGTGGGCCAGCTGAGAAAGATAGCACTCGTTCTGAAAGGCATCAGGACACCATTCTGTCAAACCATAGTAGCCTGGACAAAGGTGGCAGCACAGCTCAGCATCATTGGGGTCCACGTAAGAACATGGGCTGAATTCTGAAGAAGAAATAACTGTTTTCTGGACAAAAGGTAAGTGACATTGTGTTGTCACTGCGCATTGACATTTATAAGGATCTCACACTGTAAATGTGTACCCATCAGAATGACACTTAATCATTACATCTGCAAGAGAAAAGAGCCCTTAATCATAGGCTAAGTTCTGAAGAGATATAGTTAGTAAGTTTGCTGATGACACCAAAATTGGAGGTGTTGTCGACCGCGAAGGAGGTTATATCAGATTACAACAGGATCTTGATCAGATGGGCCAATGGGCTGAGAATGGCAGAGGGAGTTTAGATAAATGTGAGATGCTGCATTTTGGGAAAGCAAATCTTAGCAGGACTTATACACTTAATGGTAAAGTCCTAGGGAGTGTTGCTGAACAAAGAGACCTTGAAGTGCAGGTTCATAGCTCCTTGAAAGTGGAGTCGCAGGTAGATAGGATGGTGAAGAAGACGTTTGGTATGCTTTCCTTTATTGGTCAGTGTATTGAGTACAGGAGTTGGGAGGTCATGTTGCGGCTGTACAGGGCATTGGTTAGGCCACTGTTGGAATACTGCATGCAATTCTGGTCTCCTTCCTATCAGAAAGGTGTTGTGAAACTTGAAAGTTCTTGACAGTAAGTGGAGATATTGTACCGCAGCTCCAACTCCTATCTAACATCTCTGAAGGTATTTACTTAAGAGATTCTCCGCATTCACCTGCGCCTTTCACTAGTGCAGGCAAATTAATGTTGGGATGTCATGTTGAGATTGTACGGGACATTGGTGAGGCATTTTCTGGAATACTGTGTGCAGATTTGGATGCCCTTTTCCTTTTGAGTTTCATAACAGTCTAACACTGTTTCCTTTGCTTCAGATAAGTTATACCCACCCCATGAGCCATGACCACCTATTATGGAGCTTTCGGCTTCTTCCCCTTGTACAGAAGTAGATGTTTCTCCACCATACCTGCATCTAAATCTCAATCAGCCATCAATTATCCTTGAACACACATCCTCAATTCTCATGACATCTGGAATAACATTCCTAGTTTGAGCATTGCTTTTCCAACAATCCTTATAGACCTACAGTCTTCTGACACCAAAGTTCTCTGCATGCTCCAGTATCATCCTTCTCCTGTGAGAGATAATTGCATGGCTACCAACTGCTTCCCTCCCTCCCAATTGCCTTCAATATTAATCATAGCCTGTCAAAGAATAATGTTTCCCAAGGGAGGAAATGCAGTGGCCAATCACTTCAACTTCAGCAGTTACACTACCTTGCCTGCTGCATATATCTATATGTTGTATTGAATCTGTAAATACACAGTTTTCCCTGTTGGTGAACTTATTTAGATACGTACACTTAATTCTGGTGAGATTGCCTTTTAGTCCACATGCATGAAATGCATGGTGAAGGGGTATTGATGCTTGCAACCATCCCAGAATTTAATCCCTTTGTTTCATCCCACCATTGGGAAGCGGATTTTGGGCCACCTGCCCAAATAGCTTCCCCTATGCACCAAGCTCCCTGCTCCCAGTGTAAAAGACAATGTCTTATTTTTCTGTATTTTGTGGACTGAAGTGGGAAAGGACTGTTTTAAAAACAGTATTGTTGAAAGACTGCTGCTGTTGTTAAAAATAAGTAACCTGACACTCATTGTAAGTGCTGTTTACACAACTGCTTGTTCAAGCAGTAGTGGAAGCCTAGTTATAGACAAGATGGAGTCAGGGGACTGTGTACAAATGGCACTTCAGAAGGCAATAAGTGGCAATCGGTCTGTAGTGTAGTGGCCATTTATCAATGACAAAGATTTTCTGTCTGCCAACAACTATCATTGGCTCCCAGGAAGGTAAACCGCTTAGTGGTGTGGACAAAATAGGCAGATGCAATCAGACCTCTTGAAAGGTCAGAGATGAGTTTCTGCTTTGCAGCAAAGACCTCTTAAAGCCTGAAGATAGTTTATTTCATAAGTTCATTCATCAGTTTCTGTAACCTATGACTTTTAATTTGTAAGACAGAGGCCTTTGAGTGTGAAAGTTACTCTGTGCCACTGTGAACAAATGAAAGTATCCGAAGAAAAAATATTGAAGCAGCATTCTGATCGGCAAAAGGGTTATTTTTGCAAATCTTGTGTATAGGGATCACCAAACTACCTTCTCAGGCTTTCCTTTGCCACAGTATCCATAGATTTTATTGTCTGTTTAAGAATCTATCAAGGGTTTATAGGGGGTTAGAGCTTTAAATTTTTTACATTTACACGTCAAAGGTTCAAGATATTTACCAATATCTATAAATCTCTTTATTTGTACTAAATTGTAATTATTTTATATTCTGAAGAAGCTTGCCTCATTTAATATGAATAGAAGTAATAGATCAGTCAACATGGCCCTCTATCGGTTGACACTAATTAGATTACATTACAATGTGGAAACAGGCCCTTCGGCCCAACAAGTCCACACCGACCCGCCGAAGCACAACCCACCCATACCCCTACATTTACCCCTTACCTAACACTACGGGCAATTTAGCATGGCCAATTCACCTGACCTGCACATCTTTGGATTATGGGAGGAAACCGGAGCACCCGGAGGAAACCCACGCAGACACGGGGAGAATGTGCAAACGCCACACAGTCAGTCGCCTGAGGCGGGAATTGAACCCGGGTCTCTGGCGCTGTGAGGCAGCAGTGCTAACCACTGTGCCACCGTGCTGCACACAAATTGTTACTGATAACTTGGGGGAGATGTAACTACAGTTGTTTTTGGTTGGTCTCCCAATGACTTGTCTGTGTAGTCACCTTTACAGGTATTTTTACGTATTTTTATCATCTGTAAAGTTGGTCGAACTCGTGGTTCCCCCTGGAAACGGCCTGGTGGAGGAAACTCTATAAACAGGTGACTGGTTTTAGCTATCTTATCGGTGTTTTTTTATCTCTTCTTGGCTTTGATTACAGATGGGATTTTATCCAAGTTTTGATTTTAATCGGTGGTGAGTGGTTTTAATTTAGTCATTCCGTTGCGTGAGTATTACTCCTTCCAGGTCGACTAATACAACTGAGAAGAGATACGAGACGACTGGTGACTCTACGGGTCTTCTATCCTATGATAGATAGAAACTCAAAAATTGATAGAATGGCTTCAGAGATGAATTCCGTCTTTGCCGGTTGGGTGGTCAACCAGGGAAATAACCGCCCCGCATGGTTGCTTTTGGTGACACCGTATGCAAAGTGTACAAGCCAAACAAGAATGCAGTCACCTGTCTTCACACAAACGGATGAGACCCATAATATCCTTTCAATTCAGCTACCCTTGGGCAGCCATGAGGTGTCCGATGTACAAATTGAGAGTGAAAGTGGAAGAGTAGAATAGTCAATGGAGATGGCCCCTCCTAGACTGGGTCTTCTAACCACCAAGACGTTTTTTTAACTCTAATTTTAAAGGGCCTTTCAATTTTAATCTGAATAAAGAGCAGAGAAATGAGGTAGTTAACACCTCTTCTGAGCCAACGGTTATTAATCCAACTGTATTAAATAAGAATAAACTAGATATAGTGATTAAATATCCCATAGACAATTTTAAATGTGAGTCCTGCCAGAATTTATATAGCACAACGGGACAGTTCAGGAAACATTTAGTAAAGTGTAGTGGGATTAAATCTGTCCAGGTCAAATGTGGAAAATGAGAATTGGAAAATAGTTACCATGCAGTCGCGTGTCATTGTGCTAAATGTAAGGGAACCAAAGAAAATTTAGTAGATGATAAAATCTTCCAATGCGAAAATTGTCCCCTGAAATTTACTACAGCCATTGGTCTAGGTCAACACGAAAGGCACATGCGTCCTGCACTTAGGAATATTAAAAGAGCTAAAAGTGTTAATGAAGATGATCAAAATAAAAATAGGCAAGGAGTATAGTGCAGTTCCGAGATAGAGATGCTTAAAAGCCTGGAAAAGGAATTTAATTGCAGTAGGAATATAAATAAATTAATTGCAGAAAAATTAAACACTAAAACCGCAAAACAAATTTCAGATAAAAGAAGATTATTAATAAACAGAGTAAGAATAATAAGAGAGAATGAAGAGCATAGCGAAGAAGTTGTCTTCAGAAATTATAATGGCAGTGATAGCAGTAATGAGATAGAAAGGAGAGTAGATGAAGAAATAGACAACGTAAGGACAATTCGGACTAATAGTCTGGTTGAGATAAACATGACTGAGGAGAATAAGTTTAAAGAGAAACCTGTCAATGATCTATTAGAGTTAATTGAAGACAACATAGGTAAAAATAAACGTAATTTGGCAAATGACAATATTAGAATAATGGATGAAGTAATGGTTAAATTATTTAAAAAACAGTGAAAATAATAATAGAAAAGCAAAAGATAAAAATAGTAAAGCCCGGGAAGAAAATGGCTTTCAACTAAATAATGCGAAAAAGAGATATATTAAAAAGAAAAGTAAGTTTAAAGGAAAACAAATGCTCTTTAAACATAAAAGACAGTACCTTGCCAAAACAATAATGGGAGCCAGTGTTAATAGTGTATGACATTTTTAAAAAAAGAGGAACTCAAAGAGTTCATTCGGGATAAATGATCAATCCCTAATGATAAGGTTAATAGTGGGTTTTGAGAAGATTTGGAGCTCAGGTTGAGGTTCTGGATGTAGGTTTACTCTCTGAGCTGCAAAGTTCATTTCCAGACGTTTGGTCACCCTACTCGGTAACATCTTCAGTGGGCCATTGGATGACAACACTACATTGGACAAACGGGCAGAAAGCTAGCCACCAGGATACATGAACACCAACTAGCCACAAAAGGGCATGACCCTCTCTCACTAGGATTCTTACATACAGATAAGGAAGGACATCACTTCGACTGGGACAACACATCCATCCGAGGACAAACCAAACAAAGATACACACAAGAATTCCAAGAAGCCTGGCATTCCAGCCCGAACTCTATCAACAAACACATTGAGTTAGATCCCCATCTACCACCATCTGAGAAAAAGAACAGGAAGTGACTTCATAGGATATGACATCGTCAACCCAAAGAAACCCAAACATATAAATAGAAAGCAGGAATTATCAGCAGCACTTCGCCTGAGGCCCACTGAAGATGTTAGGCAAAAGTGAGGTTTGCAGATGCTGGAAATTAGAGTCTAGATAAGAGTGATGCTGGAAAAGCACAGCAGGTCAGGCAGCATCCATTTCGGGCAAAAATCAACGTTTTGGGCAAAAGCCCATCATCAGGAATCCAATATTACCTAGTAGGGTGACAAAATGTCTGGAAATGAACCTTCCAGCTCAGCGAGCAAACCTACATCCAGATATGGTTAATATGAGGCTTCACTAAATATAAAGGAAATTGCCAGGTAAATATTTCTCTTATTCGGCCAGTATCAGTGGAAGAAGTTGACCAGGCCATTAGGGCGATCTGCTGCTGGGCCTCATGGTACAGTGATGAAAGATATAATGACAATATTTAATAAGGATAATAGGGTAATTCTGAAAATATTTTCAATTTGGCTAAGAACTGGAAATATACCCGATCAGATGAAAACAAGTCGAACAGTGCTTATTCCAAAAACTAATAATGAAGCACTAAAAAAAATTCACAACTGGAGGCCAATTACAATAGGACCCATTCTATTAAGATTGTTTACCAAAATAATGGCTAAAAGGTTAAGCAAATCCATAGAAAGGATAAGCAAATCCATAGACCTTAATAAATGTCAGTAAGGGTTCCTTACTGGAGTTGCAGGTGGTGAACAAAATATTAAAATACTAACTAATATTATAAAGGGAGCCAAAAAGGAGAAACAAGAATTAGCTATAGTACTTGTTGACCTGGCCTTTGACTCTGTAGGGCATAAATATATAATTAAATCTCTTAATAGATTATCGCTTCTCCCAGAAATTGTAAAATTCATTTTGAATTTATATAATTTGGTTGTTGACCGTGAGGAAGGTGGGATATAGATAAGCTGCAGAGCTGGGCAGAAAGGTGGCAAATGGAGTTCAATGTAGGTAAGTGTGAGGTGATTCACTTTGGTAAGAGTAACAAAAAGATGGGGTACTGGGCTAATGGTCGGATACTTGGTAGTGTGGATGAGCAGAGGGATCTTGGTGTCCATGTACACAGATCTCTGAAAGTTGCCACCCAGGTAAATAGTGCGGTGAAGAAGGCATATGGCGTACTGGCTTTTATTGGTAGAGGAATTGAGTTCCGGAGTACTGAGGTCATGATGCAGTTGTATAAAACTCTGGTGCGGCCACATCTGGAATATTGTGTGCAGTTTTGGTCGCCTTTTTCTATGTATGGAGTCAGCTATTACGAGGGGGCATAGCTTTAAATTAGGGGGTGGTAGGTATAGGACAGATGTTAGGGGTAGATTCTTTACTCAGCGAGTCGTGAGTTCATGGAATGCCCTGCCAGTAGCAGTGGTGGACTCTCCCTCTTTATGGGCATTTAAACGGACATTGGATAGGCATATGGAGGATAGTGGGCTAGTATAGGTTAGGTGGGCTTGGATCGGCGCAACATAGAGGGCCAAAGGGCCTGGACTGCGCTGTATTTTTCGATGTTCTATATTCTATAATAATAAAAGCACTATCATAGAAGGTTTTACTTGTAAAACAAATACAATAGAAATTTTAAAAGGAGCCACTTGTTCTTTTTAACATGGTAATGGACCCTTCATTAGTATACTTAGATTACTTACAGTGTGAAAACAGGCCCTTTGGCCCAACAAGTCAACACCGACCCGTCGAAGCGCAACCCACTCAGACCATTCCCCTACATTTACCCCTTCACCTAACACTACGGGCAATTTAGCATGGCCAATTCACCTAACCTGCACATTTTTGGATTGTGGGAGGAAACCGGAGCACCCGGAGGAAACCCACGCAGACACTGGGAGAATGTGCAAACTCCACACACACAGTCACCTGAGGCAGGAATTGAACCCGGGTCTCTGGCACTGTAAGGCAGCAGTCTAACCACTGTGCCACCGTGCCGCCCATAAGAGGCTAATAAAGGGATTTTCTTATGTCCCGAGGGTAATAACTATCATTGTGCATTTCTTGCCTTTGCAGATGTTGTGTGCGTGCGTGCGTGTGTGTGTGTTGCAATGGGGTCACCTGTAGTGTGACGTGAACCCAAGGTCCTGGTTAAGGCCATCCCCATGGGTACCGAACTTGACTATCAGCCTCTGCTCGGCCACTTTTCGTTGTTGCCAGTCCCAAAGTCCGCCTTGGAGGATGGTCACCCGAATGTCCTGGACCGCTGAAGTGTTCTCCAACTGGGAGGGAACACTCTTGTCTGTTGATTGTTGTGCAGTGTCCATTCATCCATTGCTGTAGCCTCTGCTCAGTCTCGCCAATGTACCATGCTTCAGGGCACCCTTGTCTGCTGCATATGACATAGACAATGTTGGCTGAGTTGCATGAGTACCTGCCACATATGTGGTGGGAGATGTCCTCACGCATTATGTTGGTATCCGTGTCGACATTCTGACACTTCTTGCAGCCAACGTTGTCTGTCTCATATGCTGCAGGTTACTCAGCCGACATTGGCTATCGCATACGCTAGAGGCAAGGATACCCTGAGGCATGGTACATTGGCGAGACAAGCAGAGGCTACAGTAATGGAAGAATGGACACCGCACAACAATCAACAGACAGGAGTGTTCCCTCCCAGTCGGAGAACACTTCAGCCTCTCACAGACTTGACCCCTTTACACTCACATTCTCTCACAGACACTCATCACCTCTGCACTGTTTTCTCCCCCCACCCCAGACACACACACACACACACAGACGTTTGTGGGGTGAATTTGTACTTGCAGAATGACATTTTACTTTGCTCAAAAACTGCATGAATCCATGCAAGATTCCGTAAATCTGTTTTTCAGATAAGAATCAGTCTGACCATTGGGGCACAGACAGTCTCACACAGGGCAGCTCACACCTTAAATGCACTATTTGGGCTGACATGACACCAATTGTTAAAGTTCACTTGAGAATGTAACTTTTTTGCGATTTACATATGAAAGAACTGAAACCAACGTGGTTATTCTAAACGATGAGAGACTTAACAAACAATCCCAGGTCTTTTTCAATATATAACTTCAGTTACACCACACTAAACTTTTCCTATAAATTGCATCTTATGATCTTACACTCCACAATCACCTGGTGAAGGATCAGCACTCTGAAAGCTAGTGCTTCCAAATAAACCTGTTGGACTATAACCTGGTGTTGTGAGATTTTTAACTTTGTACACCCCAGTCTAACATCGGCATCTCCAAATCTTGGAGATGTGTGTGTACATAGGAGAATGTTTCATACAAGGACAGCACCAGATGCAGCTTTGGTATTCTTTTAGCTGAAAGCTTTATCAATTTTCTGTCTGAGGTCACATATTTGGCTAAGATTACTTTCGAGGTGTACCCCAGCAAAATTGAAGGTGTCAGAAGAGTAAGAAAAGTCAAATGAAAGGAAATAATAACACTGGAAAAAGCCTTATCACATTCTGTAGCATACTCCATGGTGGGACTCCTGATACTTCCGTACTTATTTTTTATTGCCCGTGCCTATTTGCCCTTGAGAAGTTGATAGTGAGCAACCTTCTTCAAAATACTTCAGTCTGTGTGCTGTAGATAAGACAACACTGTCATTAGGGAGCGACTTCCAGGATTTTCACCCAGCAACAGTGAAGGAACAGCGAAATATTTCCAAGTCAGCATGGTGAGTTGTTTGGAGGAGAACTTGCAAGTAGTAGTATTCCCATGTATCTGCTACCCCTGTTTTTCTAGATGGAAGTGGTCACAGGTTTGGGAGGTGCTGTCTGTGGATCTTAGGTGAATTTCTGCTGGAACCAGAGGACTTGTTGCATGAATTGAAGTGTTTGCTGTTGTGTGTCTGAAGCCAAAGAGCTGACATTTGGGATAGGCTGTGGGTTATACTGACTGACTAATCAACTAACAAGTTATATCATTCCATGTATATTTCCTGGCATTGTTACTGACCTCTCTTAACTATTGTAAAATTATATTACCTGAATTTGAGCCATATGCTTTAGGATTTAATTCCATGACAATCTACTGTTAGATGGTTTGTTTTCCCCTTCCTGCTTCAGCTTCAGCCAATTCAATGTCCTATCCCATTCACTAATGAATTACTTTTCTGCATTAAATAAAGTAACTGGCAAGCAGACTGACAGTCCCTTGATCAGAGAACAGCTGATATGAGTTCACCTGCATTCCAAGGTCTCTTTGTTCAGCAACACTCCCTAGGACCTTACCATTAAGTGTATACATCCTGCTAAGATTTGCTTTCCCAAAATGCAGCACCTCTCATTTATCTGAATTAAACTCCATCTGCCACTTCTCTGCCCATCGGCCCATCTGGTCAAGATCCTGTTGTAATCTGAGGGTAACCCTCTTCGCTGTCCACTACACCTCCAATTTTGGTGTTTCTGCTAACTTACTAACTGTACCTCTTTTGCTCGCATCCAAATCATTTATGTAAATGACAAAAACTAAAGGACCCAGCACCGACTCTTGTGACACTCCACTGGTCACGGGCCTCCAGTCTGAAAAACAACCCTCCACCACCACCCTCTGTCTTCTGCCTTTGAGCCAGTTCTGTGTCCAAATGACTAGTCCTCCCTGTATTCCGTGAGAATACCTTGCTAATCAGTCTCCCATGGGGAACCTTGTCAAACGTCTTACTGAAATTCATATAGATCACATCTACTGCTCTGCCCTCATCAATCCTCTTTGTTACTTCCTCAAAAAACTGAATCAAGTTTGTGAGACATGATTTCCCACGCACAAAGCCATGTTGACTATCCCTAATCAGTCCTTGCCTTTTCAAATACATGTACATCCTGTCCCTCAGGATTCCCTCCAACAACTTGCCCACCACCGAAGTCAGGCTCACTGGTCTATAGTTGCCTGGCTTGTCCTTACCATCCTTCTTAAACAGTGGCACCACGTTAGCCAGCCTCCAGTCCTCCGGCACCTCACCTGTGACTATCGATGATACAAATATCTCAGCAAGACGCCCAGCAATCATTTCCCTAGCTTCCCACCGAGTTCTAGGGTACACCAGATCAGGTCCTGGGGCTTTATCCACCTTTACGCATTTCAAGACATCCAGCATTTTCTCCTCTGTAATTTGGACATTTTGCAAGGTGTCACCATCTATTTCCCTACAGTCTATATCTTCCATATCCTTTTCCACAGTAAATACTGATGCAAAATATTCATTTAGTATCTGCCCCATTTTCTGCAGCTCCACACAAAGGCTGCCTTGCTGATCTTTGAGGGTCCCTATTTTCTCCCTAGTTACCCTTTTGTCCTTAACGTATTTGTAAAAACCCTTTGGATTCTCCTTAGTTCTATTTGCCAAAGCTATCTCATGTCCCCTTTTTGCCCTCCTGATTTTCCTCTTAAGTATACCCCCATGCCTTTATACTCTTCTAAGGATTCACTCAATCTATCCTGTCTATACCTTACAAATTCTTCCTTCTTTTTCTTAACCAAACCCTCAATTTCTTTAGTCATCCAGCATTCCCTACACCTACCAGCCTTTCCTTTCACCGTAACAGGAATATACTTTCTCTGGATTCTTGTGGCAAAAGAACCTACTGCCTGTCTCAACTGGTGAATAACTAATCATCCACATTGAACATCATTTTAGTGTAACACTGGGTAGCAAGGACACTGAATTTATTATGGGTGGTGAACTTCAATGTTCATTGACAAACTATCTAATATATCTGTTGTACATGCATCTGCCCATAATAGGATTGACCACCAGGATAGTCTTTGTTGAGAATAAGATCTACCTTTACACGAAGGGCATCCACTATTATGCTGTGTGAACTATCATTAAGATAAATTAGATATATTCAGTACAGCTAAAATCTGGATATCTTTGAAGGTCATCATCAGGAGAATGGAATCACAATATGTTGGATCATGGTCCAAAATATCTGTCATGCTACCATTACCATCAAAAGAGGGCACCAACCCTGGCTCAGTGAAGAGTTTAGGAGAGCATGCCTCACTCCTGATTCTTCTGTTCATGACGTCCATAGCTAAGACAACACAAAATGTTGACAAATCATTCAGACACAAACTCTTGTGGAAGAGGTAAGCTTACTTAAATGAATGAAAAAGCACTGAGGTCACACCAAAAGTCTCTCAAGTTTCACAAATAATTATAAATAAGAATTTATAATTCTGTATGACTAATTAATCAATTCTGACCATGATACTGATATCTTTAATGCTGTCTTTTATAACACTTTTTCAGCAGTGAATCTGACAGGTCTATGTTCCCCTTCATGTCCAAAACTATGTTGTTATTTGCCTAGACCATGGAGACAACAGACTGCCTTTAAATACCTCCACAGTCTGCTTTGTACACTCAAGTGCTTAGGGGTGCGTTCCTTATCTATTTTGTTTTCTACGGCTAGTTCAAAAATTTCCTTGAATCCTGTTTTCTCCCTTCAAGATATTTTTGGAGTTTTGTTTATTCATATTTGTCTGTTATTAGTTTTCTCTGCGTGGTTAATTGGAAAAAAAATTCATTGTACTGGGATAATAATTCTTTTGTGTTGAACTGTTGGTAATAACATGTGGACTGCAATGGTTCAAGAAGGCAGCTCATCACCATCTTCTCAAATGCAACTAGGGATAGGCAATGTATGCTGTCTAGCCAGCGAAGCCCATGTCCCATGAGCGATTTTTTAAAAAATCTTGAATTTTTAACTAATCTGATATTTTTTAAAAAATACTGGACAGCTGTCTGTCTCAAGATAATTGTTTATCTTTTACTGCATGGTCTAATGCATATATGGAGAGTGACCAGAGCATCAGATGTTATCTTAAAAGTTCAATAAAATACATCCTTTACAATCCTCTCAAGATTTGTGACATCCTCAAACTATGGAAATATCTCCTGTGCACAAAGATAGAGATCACTTATATACGTCAGAACAGCAAGGATCCCAGTACTGAACCCTGGGAGCCTCCACTACAAACCTTCTAACACAAAAAATATCCATTGAGCATTACTCTTTGTATCCAATCATTCAGCTGATGTTTCCATGAATTTATTTGTCTTGACTTGCTTGACTCTGACTAAAATGAATATTAGGGTAAGACAATGGTTAAGGTTAGGATGGTACTGTCACCCACCTAGTCATCCCAAACACCAGGGTACTGTTGTGTGAACATGCGTTTAGATCTCACCATGGCAATTGATGAAATTTCAATTCCATTAATAAAATTGAAGTGAAATGTAAACTCAGTAATAGTGACCACGAAAGCATTGTTGATTGTCAAAAAGAAAGCCTATCGAGTTCAAAAGCCAGAAAGAAGCAGAGTTGAATTATGAAAGAAGATTGGCAGGTCACATAAAGGGAAATTCCCAAGTTGTCTTTATGTGCATTAATTGTAAGAAGGTGGTAAAAGGAGGAGTGGGAGATTGTTGAGGTATTAAATTAATCTGTCTTTACCTATGAGGCAAATTCTATCCAGGCCATGGTGACAAAGTAGAACGGTTTAAAATTGATGAGGAGGAGATATTCGATAACTTGTCGGTACTGAAAGTTGATAAGGCACCAGGACCTAATTAAATCCTCCAAGGGTATTTAAGAAAGTGACAGCAGAAATGGAACGGGCACTGTCTATAACCTACTATAGACTCGATATAATGCTGAAGGCTGGAGAATTGCAAACTTTACACTCTTGTTCGCAAAAGGTTATCAAGCTAGGAAAAATGTGGTTTTATTCGGAAATGTCCGTATGGGTTTGATAAAGGACAATCATGTCTAATTAACTTGCTGGAGGTTTTGAAAGATGAATGGGAAATATTGATGAGGCCTGTGCCTTTGAAATGATGTGTATGGACTTTCAAAACATGTTCAGTACAGTGCTGTACAAGCCACAGTTCATTGATTAAAAGCAACATTAGGAACGTGGAAATAAAATTGATTGAATGTTAGGAAACAAAGTGTAATGGTTAATGGGTATTTTTTGGGTTCGAAGAAGGTTTGTAGTGGTGTACCCTGGCGCTCAGTACTCTGATCCTTTCTAAAATGGTGTGCAGAGGACAATTTCAGAGTTTGAAATGACACAACTTGCAAGAATTGTCAGCTATAAGGAGGATAAAAACTTCAAAGGATATTAACACTGGTGGAATGTGCAGATAGGTGGTAAAAGAACTTCAGTGTGGAGAATTGAGGTTATGCACTCTAGTACAAAAAACATGGAGAGATCGTATGAAATAAAGGATACTATTTTAAACTGACTGCAGGAGTAGAGACTTGGGTATACTTACGTCATTAAAGATGTCCGGACAGGTTTAAAGCTGTAAAATAAAGCATGTAGTATCCTAGGCTTGATTAACAAAGCATGAAATACAAGAAAAGGGATAAAAACTCAAAGAACTGCGGATGTTGCAAATCAGAAACAAAAACCAGTTGCTGGAAAATCTCAGTAGGTCTGGCAGCATCTGTGAAGAGAAATCAGAGCTAACATTTCGGGTCTGGTGACCCTTCCTCAGAACTGGAGTTGAGATGAACCTATGTAGAACACTGGTCAGACCACGATTTGAGTACAGTATTGTGTATAATTCTGGATGCAACACTATAGGAAGGACATAACTGCATTGGAGTGATTGCAGAAGATAACAGTAAAATTGATTCCAGGGATGAGGACAGATTGGAGGTTAGGAAGAGTTCTGATAGAAACTCCTATAATCATTCATCACTGGACAGAGTGAATAGTGAAAAACTGTTTTTGCTTATAAAATAATAGTGATCTGCAAAAACAGCAATTGTGATGTGAGAGAAAAAGCTTTTTCTCCTAGTGAATAGTTAGTACCTTGAATGCACTACTTTGAAGTGTGGTGGAGGCAGGTTCAGCTGAGACATTCAAGAGGTGATTATTCCTGTTTAAATAATCATCCAATGTTCAGGCTTATGGGAGAAAAAGCAGGAGAATAGCATTAAGTTAAAGTGCTCAGTGGTGCAGACATGACGGGCCAATAGCTGCCTTCTGAATGGTAACAATTCTGCACTTCTGGTCATTCACTATGTCCTTTAGAGAAACTAATCTATTCACCTTTCATAATATGGCCTATATGTAACTCCAGGCCAACAACAATAAGGGTGGTTCTTAATTGCTCTCTGAATCAACCTAGCAAACCATTCAATTCAGTGGCAGTTATGGTCAAAAAGTGCTAGCCTTCATACTGGTGCTCATCTCCCATGAAAGAAGAAAAATTGCTTTTGATTTTCTGATCTACTTCATTGGATTGCACCTAACTGGCCTTTCTGAATTCCCATTTGCTGTTTTTTTTTTAGATATATCTCTTATCCTTAATTACTTCCTCTTATTCAATTTTAATCGTTGCATTAGAGTCATAGAGATATGCAGCACGGAAACAAACCCTTCGGTCTAATTCGTCCATGCCAATCAGATATCCTAACCTAATCTAGCCCCATTTGCCAGCACTTGCCTCATATCCCTGTAACCCCTTCCTATTTGTACTCCCATCCAGATGACTTTTAAATGTTTTAATTGTACCAGCTTCTACCACTTCCTCTGGCAACTTATAAATTGGCAACGCAGCTTAGTATAAGTCCTGAAGGAACCTTTGGTATTAATGTCTGAGAGTGGGCATCTCTCTTATGAAAAAAGGGAGCTCTGCGTTTCTTACAGGTGATTCCACTCTAGTCTCTGTCAGAAATGCGGAGCCGTACTTTCATTCTGACAATACTTTCATAGCATATAACTGTCAGAGGAAGGCAAAATTTCCCTTTTGCTCTAGCCAGCAGTCGTAGTCTGACATTTACAGCTACTTTGACAGCTGCTATCAAAAAGTATATAAGTGTGATATTAGGGTGCAAGATGCTTAGGGGGATAGGGTACCAAGTGCTTGAGGTGCTGTGCTAGCATGATGTCAATTGGGATGGGTGCCATATGAGGAAAGGTATGTTACCAGGGTGTCAGGCAAGTAGGGTTCCAGTTGGGGAGGGACTAAGATATCTGGGGGAATGGTGGGGGTGGAGGTGGTTCATAGGTGGTTGGATATCAGGTGGATACGTGTTAGGAAGTAGATTGCCTTCTGGGGTGCAAGCTAGTGATACAGTGTTTGTGGTAGGGTGCCAGGTCATAGAGTCATAGAAATGTACAGCATGGAAACAGACCCTTTGGTCTAACTCGTCCATGCTGACCAGATATCGCAAACTAATCTAGTCCCACTTACCAGCACCCAGTCCATATCTCTCCAAACCCTTCCTATTCATAAACCATCCGGATGCCTTTTAAAGTTCCAATTGTACTAGCCTCCACCACTTACTCTAGCAGCTCATTTCGTACACGTTACCACCGCTGCATGAAAATGTTGCCCCTTAGGTCCCTTTTATATCTTTCCTCTCTCACCTGAAACCTATGCCCACTAGTTCTGGACCCCCACCACCACCAAGGGAAAAGACTTTGTCTTTCTATCCTATCCATGCCTCTCCCTTGGGGGGGGGGTGATAGATATTGGGTTGGTTCCAGTGGCGGGAGGCATTGATCTAGTGACCAGAGTTTCCAGCTGTGTGCAGAGCAGATGTGGAGAAGAAAGTGGGAGAGAATCTATACAGCTGTCAGGTTGGAGTCCGGGGGGCATGGGGGGAGTTGAATGGAAGTCAGATCCAAGAGGGAGTATGTCTTCCATTCAACAGGGAGTGTGCAAAATGGGGTTTGTGGCATTAATTTGAAAGATTCCGTGGTTAGGGACTTCAAGTTCTGGAGATGTAAGGAGTGGAGAGAAAGGGGACCGAGGTTGTGGATCAGGGTCTGAGAATATAAAGGGCCTGGGGAGATGTAGTTGGGATGTGTGAGCTAAGTATGGAGTCAATTCAACAGTTACTCAGGAATTAGACTATGTATTTAAAATACTATAATGTTTCTTGAGTAAATTTTTAATTTATTTTTTTGAGGATTTCAAGTGTAGAGGTTTCAGTTTCCTCTACAGTATGTGTGTTACCTGGGGTTTCCACCATGTCCACTCCCAACTGTGCTGTCTTAACAACTGTCTGGCCAACCAAAAGTTCATGCTATGACTGTTTAATACAGCCGCTCTGAGACCCTAACCTGATCTCTTGCAGCACTGTACCAATTACAGTTTGTTAACCTGATAATTTATCCCAACTTTTGAATTCTTGTTAACTAATCAGGACAAAGTCGAGGCTAATATAACATCCACAATATGTAGGGTCCTATTTTATGTGGTAACCCATAATGCGGCACCCTATAAAACTCCTTTTAAAAATCTCAATATACTATATTTACTGGCTCCCCTTTATCGACAGGTCGTTATATCCTCAAAGAGCTCTAATAAATATGTTAAACCACATTAATTCTGATTGTAAATTTTGATTTTCTAAATAGCCTCCCACTACTCTTTAATAAATAAAAACATTTAGCCTAATGACAGATGTTAGGCTAAATTGCCTGAAGTTTTCTGCTTGCTTGCTTTTTTGCATAGAGATGTTATATCATTCTGCCACATTCGTCGTGAACAATGCGAGGGCCATCTCACACTTGTATATCTTCATTGTTGCCCTTCTCATTCTACCATGTTGCTGCAGATTAATGATGGTTATGTCACTGACTCCACAACTATATTGTGGTTCTGATGGAACATCAAACCCAACCAATAACAAGATCAAAAATAAGTTCTCATGTTATCATAGAATCCCTACACTGTGGAAACAGGCCAGTTGGTCCAACAAATCCACACTGACCCTCCAAAGAGTAACGACCCTGACCCATTCCCCTACTACTCTACATTTCCCCTGACTAATGCACCTAACCTACACATCACTGAACACAATGGCCAATTCACCTAACCTGCACATCTTTGGATTGTGGAAGGAAACTGGAGCACCCATAGGAAACCCATGGAGACATGGAGCGAATGTGCAAACTCCACAGTCACCCAAGACTGGAATTGAACCTGGGTTGCTGGCACTGTGAGGCAGCATTGCTAACCACTGAGCCACCATGCTGCCCATATCTTGTCAATAAGCTGACAGAAAATTTGTTTATGGCCCTAATTCACAAATTAGGAAGTGTGTGTTTCTTCTTCTGCCTCAAGTCATCCTAAGATCCATTCTCATGACAACTATTTGATTAATGAAGAGTCCACTTGCTAACCAATCAATATAACTCTTTTCATGTAGTATAAACTGTTCTACACTCTGAAATTTGGTATTCTTGAGATTCTGTTGTGATGAGCATCTGTTGAAAAGATTCAACAGCAAGACTCTCTTTGCAACAATTTTTATTGCAACCTTACAATCTTAAACAGTAGAAAAGGAGGCAGAATCTTTTCTGTTGTTCCTTTATTCCACTGTAAATTAATTTACCCTTCTGTCAACCTAATTTTTAATTTTGATGTCATCCACATTATTCCATTTGGTACATTCAAAATTAGTCTGTGTCCTCACCCTGTTACCACCTGTTAAATTTAACACTTTTATCTGGTATATACTAAACATACAGCACCATTTTTTAAAAAAAATCATGAAGTGAATAATGAAGATTTTGATGAATGTTCTAGTCTCTTTCTCATGTTAAACTTTGGAACTGCTATAATAACTTGTTGGGATATTGAAATGTTAACACATCAACATTATTTCTTTAAGCTATGCTTACAACTATTACATTTTAATATTGGACATTTTACTTTCCACATGTACAGCTTTGAAAAGAAAGCACAAGTTGACTAACATGGGGGTTTTGGTGTCCAAGAAATGAAGCTGAGCTTCTGAAATAATCAAAGAATATTAAAATAGACATTAATTATTGTCAAATGGATGCATAATAATGCTACAAAATTACATAACTGTGGGAGGTAGTACTGCCCATGAGGTGAGATGTAGCGGGCTGTTTATTCAATACTGTCGCTGTACAGAGCCTGACTGGCATTAAAATTGTAATAACCCAAGGCAAAACTGTACCGTGAAGGATTAAGATGAAAACAGGGTGCTAAGTGCAGTACTATGATTTTAAAACTGCAACTGCTATATTCACATCCAATTGACGAAGTTAAAATAATTTATCATATTTACTTTTACTTAAATATTACTTAAGGATCACATTAATGCCTTATCAGCAAATGCAGTTTTAAATAAGTCATTGTACGGTGTTTATACAAGTAGTTTGACTGGCATTATAATTGTAATAGCCCTGTCAGTTCAGAAAGAGTTATGCTACTGAATGAGATTAATTGATTAAGAGACTTAAAAATATAAAGGGGAACCCATGGAACGGGAGTGTGGAAGGAGTTGAGAGACTGTGTAATCAATAAGCTTCATCTACTGGGAAAAGCTGCATTGAAATGTTTTCCACTAACGTGTGGGCGGCACGGTGGCACAGTGGTTAGCACTGCTGCCTCACAGCGCCAGAGACCCGGGTTCAATTCCCGACTCAGGCGACTGACTGTGTGGAGTTTGCACATTCTCCCTGTGTCTGCGTGGGTTTCCTCCGGGTGCTCCGGTTTCCTCCCACAGTTGAATTGGCCATGCTAAATTGCCCGTAGTGTTAGGTAAGAAGGGGTAAATGTAGGGGTATGGGTGGGTTGCGCTTCGGCGGGTCAGTGTAGACTTGTTGGGCCGAAGGGCCTGTTTCCATACTGTAAGTAATCTAATCTAATCTAATCTAATGTGCTTCGATCTGAATTGTCAGCTCTGAACCAAACTGCAGCTGCAAAGCTTAGTGTGACAATAAGGTCGTAAGTGAAGCACATCTATTTTTAACTGCTACTATTCCATATTCAGCCAACTGACCAAGTTAAAATTGGACATAATAACATTAATGGAAATGCTTAAATACTGAAATACAGTCACTAACCTAGATGGTGATTATATCTTTGATGGCTGGAAATTTGTAGAATTGTGAAAAATGGATTTTGTTGCAAGGAATTACCTAGAGTTCGTTCTTTAAACCGAGTCATTGAAAGTTCGCTGTGGTTATCAGATTTTTTCAACAACTTTTCCTGGAAATCATATAATTGATGATACTGCTTGCTTTGCTGCAGACCCTGCTGGGCTGTTTTGAATAGCAATTAGCTTTGAGATATTTTTATTTTTATCTTTTCCAATTGGACAGAAGCCTGCTAAGAACAAACTGAGTTGGAGGAATGCATGCTATGAACAAGCTACTCAGCTGATCTCACCCATTTCTAAAGAATTCTTTTAGTTCAGTGTGAAACTTATTGTACTTTTTAAAGAGTGATTGAAAGAATAAGTCAAGATTGTATATTCTGTTCTCCTGCACCTGGAACACTTCACAAACCACGATACATGATTAGTGACTTGGCCAAGCATATCAAGCCATCAGAAAACAAAGTCATAGGGATCTACAGAAAAAGGCCCTTCAGTCCATTGAGTCTGTGCCAGTCAAAAAAAAAAGCCTAATGCCATTTTCCAGCACATGACTCAGAGCCTAAAAAATTCTTAAATGTTGTATGTATTTCTACCTCTATCACCCTTACAGGCAGGGAGTTCCAGATTCTCATCACCCTCTGGGTGAGAAAAAAGCTTTTCCTTAGAGACCCTCTAAACCTCCTGCTGTTTATATCGTCTGCCCCATGGAAGAGGGTATAGTCAGGGTGGGAGGGTCTTTGATTATTTTGGTTGCATTCCCAAGGTAGTGCTAAGTATAGATGTAGTCAATGGATGGAAGGCTGGTTTGCATGATGGACTGGACAGTGTTCATGACATTGTAGTTGCTTGCAACAATAAATCAAACTCAAAATTCAAAATTATTTGAGATATTACATTTAGTACCCTCATCTAAATAATGCAATGCATTGCAGTACAGGAACAGGTCCTTCGGCTCACCAATTCCTATGCCTTATGTAAATCCGTATTGCCAATACGTGGTTTCTATCCCTCTGGTTGCCTCACATTCATGTGCAAAACAGTGTTTGGGCCACTTTTGGAATATTGTGTGCAATTCTGATCTGCTTCCTACTGGAAGGATGTTGTGAAACTTGAAAGAGTTCAGAAAAGATTTACAATCATGTTGCCAGAGTTGGAGGATTTGAGCTAAAGGGAGAGGCTGAATAGGCTGGGGCTATTTTCCCTGGAGGGGTGGCCTTCTAGAGGTTTATAAAATCTTGAGGGGCACGGATAGAATAAATAGACAAGGTATTTTCACTCGGGTGGGGGAGTCCAGAGGGTGTAGGTTTAAGGTGAGAGGGGAAAGGTGTAAAAGGGACCTTAGCAGCAACTTTTTCTCACAAATGGTGCTGCATGCATGGAATGAGCTGGTGGCGACTGGTACAATTACAACATTTAAAAATCATCTGGATGGGTATATAAATAGGAACGGTTTAGAGGGAAATGGGCCAAGTTCTGGTAAATGGGGCTAGATTAGGTTAGGATAACTGGTCGGCATAGATGAGTTAGACCGACAGGTCTGTTTATGTGTTGTACATCTCTATGACTCTATACACCTTTACATTGCCAACATGCCTGCTTCCACCACCTCCGCTGTCAGCGTGTTCCAGCTACCCATTACTCTCTGTGAAAAATCTTCACTGCGCTTGTCTCCTAAATGACCCCTGCACTTGTCCACCCTGGGAAAAAGCCACTGACTATCCACCCTATCTATGCCTCTATCAGGTTGTCCCTTAGTCTCTGTCTTTCCAGTGAAAGCAATCCAAATTTGTCCAACCTTGCTTCATTACTAAAACCTTCCAGACCACATAATATTCTGGTAAACCCTCTCCAAAGCATCCACGCCCTTCTGGTAGTGTGGCAAACAGAACTGCATGCAATATTCCAAATGTGGGTCGAGAGTGTGGTGCTGGAAAAGTACAGCTGGTCAGGCAGCATCCAAGGAGCAGGAGAATCGACGTTTTGTGAATGAGGCTTGTGGGCCAAGGGGCTGAGAGGGGAAGGAGAACTGTGAGTATAAATACTCACCCTGTTGGAGGGTCCCAAGGTGGAAGATGAGGCATTCTTCCTCCAGGGGTTTGGTGATGGAGGAGGCCCAGGACCTATATGTCTATGGCGGAATGGGAGGAGGAGTTGAAGTGTTCGGCCACAGGGCGGTGGGTTGTTTCGTGCATGCCCCGGAGATTTTCTCTGAAGTGTTCCACAAGTAGGCGTTCCTCTCCCCAAAGTAAAGGAGACCACATCGGGATCAACGGATATAATAAGTGATGTGTATGGAGGTGTAGGTAAGGTGAATCTCTGACAGATGTGGAAGGCTCCTTTGGGGCCTTGGGCAGTGGTAAGGCAGGGAGGTGTGGGCACAGGTTTTGCAGTTCCGGGAGGGGAGGGTGGGTTGGTGGGGGGCATGGACCTGATAAGAGAGTTGTGGAGAGAATGGTCTTTATAGAACGCGGAAAAGGGTGGGGAGGGAAATATATTTTTGGTAGTGGGATCTGTTTGTAGGTCACTTCCCTTATTCTGTCTTCTGTCTTTTGTTCTTATCCTTAATTCCCCTTCTCTTGACTCCTTGCATGGGTTCCCAAACCCTATCAATTTTTTTTAAACCCTCCCTAACACCACTAGCAATGCAGGTAAAGCAGATTCATGAGAAGAGGTTATGAAGTGTATGCCTTGTATATCACCCACAGATACAAGGAAGTTTAGAATGAAACCATCAAACCTTCAAAATAATGATCAGAACATTAGTTGCATTAATAGTCTGATTATTAGGATGAGAGTCTAGAGATTTACCAGATAAGTCTACCAGTTTTACTACTTTTATTCAGCTTGTTAATAGATCTGAAATAAGAGGTCTTCTGAAACTAATCAAAAAAAATTTAGAAAGAGGACCAAATCCTCCATGTTAGATTTTGTATTTGTGTTCTCAGAGCTGCTGTTAGGAGCCTGTAAAGTGGCTCTAGAGCATATTAGAACTTCAGAAACAACAATATTCAGAAATAGTCACTGCCAAATAATTTCAATCGAGGGATGATGTGTTAATCTTTTACAGGGTATGCAATTGAAAACACAGTTCAGTGGTCCATATAAAGTAATCAAAAGGACTGGTGAAGTAATTTTTTTGATTGACACCCCACATTGCCAGAAAGGAATTGGCTGTGTCATATCAAAATCTGTGGTGATTCCATTGCTGGGAAGAGGATAAGCAAGCACAGGAAGAGGAGGATGAAAGAGTAGTGAGAACGAGGCAGAAGGAGGCCAAGACAATTCCCAAATTGAACATCTTACCATCCGTTTACATTGATCCATTAGAGAAGTTAAATCCAGGGTTCACACACAGCAGAACAATAAGGATTCCTAACTCAGAATTTAAAGGAGTCTGTGTGCACAAATTTAGCCAATTCCAGTAAGACAGCACTTCGTCCAGATCCAGTTAACAGTCCTGAGTAAAAGAGATATCCAATACATATTGGAAAATCATCTAATTCAATGCAATTGAAGGAGCTGGTTTCCCCAGTCACTTTTTTAATCAATAAGATTTTGCATTGGCTACAGAAATGCAATCGCAGAGACAAATTTCTACCCAATTTCTCATTTTAGAAGACTGTATTGACAGAGTTAGTAGCTACATATTTCTTACCAGAATAGATTTGTTAATTGAAAGTTCCTTTAATATCCTGAGCAAGAGAGATATCAGTTACCGTCAATCATAACTGGACTTTTCCAGTGCCTAGTTAAGCTATTCAGCTGAAAAATGCTCATGCCACATTCTAGAGACAAATCAAGCAGTGACCAATGTTACTGTGGGTTACCTTGATGAAATGATAGTATACACTAACACCTGGAAGGGCTATTTGAAACAATTGTATACTCTCTTTAGAAAATTGCTATCAGTTAATTTAATAATAAAGTTCCTCAAAGTGAGTTCACAAAAACATGAATAACCTACCTAGGATATATAGTAGGTCAAGGAAAGATGCTGCCAAGAGCAGCAATTCACAAGACTTGGTGCAAGTCCTGCCCCCAAAATGAAACAAAACTTTATAAAGTATTGGGGGATCTGTGGTTTATATTGTAAGTTTATATTGAACTATTGCTGCTCCACTGACAAACCTACTATAAAGAGAGCCAATATCGTATAATCAGGGCAGTGTCAAGTAGCATCTTGATCAATGAAGCAGTATTACCTGCTCCTAATCTCACTGAACACTTAAAAGTAGCAATCAATGCTGATAACTTGGGTTTAGATGTAATCCTGTTCTAAGAAGATCATTTGGGAGGCCAGTGGGATATTTTTCCAATAGCTAACTCTATACCTAAAGGGATACTCTATGGTGGAAACACTGGGATTAATGCTTGTTCTTAAACATTTTGAGGTACATGTCCATCATGGGTACGTAGAATATGCTGGGTTCAGAGGAGCTTTACAAGAATGATCTCATAGATGAAGGGCTTGACATATGAAGGACTGTTGAGGATGCTGGGTCTGTAATTATTAGAGCTTAGAAGGATGAGGATGGATCCAGTGAAACTTTAAAATACTGAGAGGCCTGGAAAGGGTGGACATGGAGAAGACATTTCCACAGTAGGAGAGACTAGAACCCAAGCGCACAGCCTCTGAGTGAAAGAACAACTGTGTAGAATTGAGATGAGGAGGAATTCCTTTAGCCAGAAGGTGATTAATCTGTGAAATTAATTCTTGCAGAAGGCTGTGGAGGCCAAGTCATTGAGTGTATTTAAAACACAGATAGTCCTTGATTAATAAGGGGATCAAGGATTACAAGAGAAGGCAGGAGAATGAGGTTGAGAAACATATCAGTCATGATTGAATGGTTGAGCAGAGTTGTTTGGCCGAATGGTTTAATTCTGCTCTGGTATTTTTATGGTCTTAAAACTTAAATAAACTTGCTTTAGTACTCTTATCTAAGTGATTTGTCATAATCCTCATAATTCTCGGCTTCAGACTAAATGAGGCAAGGCCTTGGGCGAGAAGCCTTAGACCAAGATGAGATCAGAGTGAGATTTAACAACATGAGTGGAAAGGATGCAAAACTTGTTTAACCTGTTTGGATTATGTAAAAATAAATGTTTACCCTATTGTGTCCTGTGAAACAGTTGGTTTAGGGAGAGAGTTCACTCCCCATCACAGTCATAACACGTGAGATCTCCACATTATAAGCAACATAGTGGCATATTGATCTTTTTTATATCAAAGCCCACTGTAAATCCACAGCTATAATTCTGATATTTTTAAATTCCAGCTCTGGGGTGTACAATCTAACTTGAAATTGACATATTCAATTACATTCACATTTTTATATTTTCATGCAATTAATATTCACAGATCTTGAGTCCAAAGGAAAAAAAATACTTTACATACCCATAGAGAAACCAATTAACAAGCTTAAAACAGATTGAAGCTGTGTTTCCAATGTCTGCACACTTTTATGTAATATGAGGTTTCTTTTATTTTGCCAATTGAACTGTTGGCTTAATGGTTATACTTGTTCCAGCTGCACTGTACCCAATCGGTCAATGCCACTAACAAAATGTTTTTTGTTTCCCAATGGCAAGTGTTCTCTAATATACTGATTGATTGTAGCCATTATAACCTGGACCCATCGCTGTATTACCTGTAACATAGATATTCAAGTTTCCACTCATGTTGTTAAATCTCACTCTGATCTCATCTTGGTCACGAGATATTTAAGGCTTCACTCCCAAGGCCTTGACTTGTTTAGTCTGAAGTGGAGAATTATGAGATTATGACAAGTCACTTAGATAAGAGCTTTAAAGCACGTTTACACAAAAGAGGTAGGTTTGTTCAAAACCAAACAAATTTAGCATTTCACAAAGAACTATACAGCTGAATTTCAATTCTAGGTTGCTGAGCACAGAATCATAGAATCCTTAGAATGCAGCTAGGCCTCTATCGAGTCTGCATTGACCCTCTAAAGAACATTGACCCAGAGCTATCCTCCCATCCTCTCTTCATAACCCCATATTTACCATGGCTGATTCTCCTCGCCTGCACATTTCTGAGTACAACAGGTTAATGGGAAAACCCTCCATTGACTGGAACCATAACTATTATGAAGGGAAATGGTGATGTTTGTGACTGTGGGAAGCCAATCATCTCAGACCTAGGACTTTGATGCAGGAGTTCTTCAGGGTATTGTTCTCGCCCTAGACATCTTTTGCCTCCATCGTAAAGGCAGAAGTGATGATTATACAGTGTTCAGTCACATTTGCAACTCTTTAAATTGAAATTGTCTGAGTCCTCATTCAGCCTTTTAACTAGCAAGTAAGATTCATGTTACACAAATGTTGCTCCAGGACTAACTTTTACAAATGATAATTGTCCATCTTTACTTGACATTTAACAGCATTACCACCATTCGTAGGTCCATTAACTAGAAATATAAGAGGACAAACCATATAAATACACTGGCTACAAAAGCAGGCCAGAGGTTGGGAATTCGAAGCAAGTAACTCACCTCTCTCCCAAAGCCTTTCCACCACCAACAAGGCACAAGAGAGGAATGTGATGGAATAACCCTCAAGAAGCTAGAATCCATCCAAGACAAAGCATCCTGCTTAATAAGGAATCAATCAGTTATTATGTTATTCTATAACAAAACTTAAAAAAAAGACTGCAGATCTGAAACAAAACAAATTGCTGATGAAACTCAACAGGTCTAGTAGCAAGCAGAGTTAACATTTCAAGTCCTGTGAGTCTTCATCAGTACAGGTAGTATTTAGGAAACAGTAGTATTTCTGCAGAAGGCAAGGATTTAGGAAGGGGGTTGGAGGGGAGAAGTGAGTGAATAGGTGGAGACAGGGCTAGAAAGAAAGCTTTATGAAAGGAGGAGGCACATGAGATTGTGAATGGTGGCCCAGGGCTGGAGAGAAACTGAACAAGTGACAATCAGAGCTGAGAGTATGGGTAGGCTGTGCTGAAAGCAACCCATATCATGTGATAATAAGACTAAGATTGGCTGAAAATAGGTTTGCTGTGCTGAAAGGAACCTATGTCATACCAGGACCAGGGTGTGAGGGTAAAAGAACAAGGAAGTACAGAACCAGGCTCTAAAGTTATTGAACTCGATGTTCTAAGAGGCTGCAGGGCCTGAAGTGGAAAACTTACATTTTCCTGGCTTGATTATGTGAACGTGAGACTGATAATGATCATAGGAAGTTTGGTTGCAGGCAATGACCTTTTATTCAACGCGAAATGCGGAAAATGTGCGGCTTCCAGAGCAAACCATCACCCAGTAGTCATATAAGTCATATCCCCTGAAATAGTTATTTCCGTATTGAGATTGACCCTTTCCATCACATCTCATCCAAATCTCTTATTCTACTCATTATTTACATTTATTCTACTTATCCTACACCACCTCCAAAGTCTCTGACATATCTCCAATTTCATCAGTTTGCTGATCAAAGAGGAGATGGTGACATTGTGATAATGTCACTGAACTAGCACCCCAGAGGCCCAGGTTAATGTTCTGGGGAACAAAGGTTCAAATGCCACTACAGCAGCCAGTAGAATTGAAATTCAATTAATAGAATCTGGAATTGAAAGCTACTCTTAGTAATGTGATGATGGCAACCATTTTTGTCTTGTCATGAGAACTCATCTGGTTCATTACTGTTCTGTAAGGCAGGAAATCTGCCATCTTTGTGGTCTGGCCTACATATGACTCCACACCCACAGCAACATGGTTGACTCTTAATTTCCATTTCCCCTATGAAATGGTCTAAGGGAGACATTCAGTTCAAGGGGCAGTTAGGGATGAACAACAAATACCAGCAATGCTCACATCTTGTGAAAGAATTTTTTAAAAAGTGAAACTTGACCATGTTCTCAACTTTCTAGGAGGTTGAGAATTCAAGTTGTCCATGCTTAGTTTCAAATACTGTTGGACAGAATGAAAATTGTCTAATCACATTTTGCTAAGGCAATCTCCCAGGTCTCATGAATAACTGGTTGATTCTGTTAGTTCCGTATTTAATGAAAAAGTGTATTCCATATTCTTCTCATCCTTCCATTTCCAACTTCCATAAATAGGATCGTCGGTGTAGTGTTTCTTCAAGAACCTGGCTTGGCTATGAATGCCCACTAGTCTCCAGGATTGAATTCTGGTGGTAAATAAAAACCGAAAGACCTGCAGATACTGTAAATCAGAGACGAAAATGGAAAAGCTCAGCAAGGCTGGCAACATCTGTGGAGAGAAATCAGAATTAACATTTTAGGTCAAGTTACCCTTCCTTCTAGAACAAGTTCTGAGGGTCACAACAGCTGGGACACCTGGAAAAAAAGAACAGTTGAGGTTGAACACAGTCACAATGGTGGAAGCTGATACCAGTTCCTCCAAGGATAGCATCCAAGCCCTGGCGACACAGTCTGTAATTTGACCAAGTGGATGATCTTGAGAACAGGAGCAGGAGAAAAAATATTCAGATCGTCAGTCTGCCAGAGGGCAAGGAAGGTGAGTGACTGGCAGAATTTATTGAGGACTATTTGCCAAATTCCTTAACTTGGAGGCTGGAATGAGAGACTTGAAGATCGAGAAGGCTCACCGGGTCACAGTGCAGAGGTCAGATCTGGGTCAGCGTCTTTGCCCTCCCTTGGTGCAGTTTCATCATTATAGAGATAAGGAGAGAATTGTGGAAGCTTCCAGAATCCAGGGGAAGGATTCAAAGGCTCTAATTTACGACGGCTCTAAGATCATGTTCTTCTATGACTGCTTAGTGGCGGTGATCCAGAAAAGAAAATCCTATGACAGTGTCAAGAGAAGACTGAGTGAGCTTGGGATCCAGTACTCTCTAAGGTATCCGACGGTGCTTCGGATCATCTTAGATGAACACGTACATCTTTTCGACAATTCGGAGAAGGCAATGGACTTTGTGGATGAACTAACTTAATCTGAACAGTTTCGTATGTACAAATAGAAGCATTGTTTGGGTATGTCTTTGTTTTTTTCTCTAAAAAACAGAGGAAGACCAGTTGGGGCTTTCTTTTCCTATTATCTTTGATAATAATCTGGTTGAAACTATGTTTGGCAGTGGTTGAGATGTGTACATTAAATTTTTAGGTTATACCAAAGAATGGGTGGGATATTTACCCCTCTTTTTTTTTAAAAAAAGTTTCTTTATTCACATTGCTATTCCATGGTGATTTTCTTTCTTTTCTGTTTGTGATGTGGCTCTAGCTAGGATAAGGGAAAATGGTTGGGATGGCTAGATGCCGACTTACAGGCAGTTCATACCCGGTTCAGGTTTTTTAAATGCCCGGGCTACAGTCTTGACAGCGGGATGGGAAATTGGGTTGTTGGATGGGTAGTTTGCATAGGGCAGGGGAAGAATTCCCCTATTCAACGCTGTTGGTGCTTTATACGTTGGTTTGCTTTTTGGTTTTTGTTGTATATAATCTTTGATAACTTTATTGGTTTGTTAATGGTAGTGGTTTTAGTTTATGTAGTTTTTATGTTCGATGGGTCTTGTGAAACTAAGGCTCAGCAACTTGTGGTTCAAGTTCCTGCTGTCTGGAATTTAAATGTTACTGCAGAAGGTTATGGCTAATAACTTGATTAAATGGTGTAGCTGGAACATCAAGAGGAATCACTCACCAATTAAGAGGAAGAACGTACTTTAGAGCCTTAGAAAGGCGAAGGTGGATATTGCTTTGTTACAGGAGACACACTTGGATGATAGGGAGCATTTGAAACTACAGCAGAATGGCTTTGATCGGGTTTACTTTTCATCATTTAATACCAGAAGTAGGGGAGTGGCTATATTGGTTAGGAGGAATCTCCCATTTAAATTACTAGACTGTGTTAAAGACACACACACAGGCAGTTTATAGTTCTCAAAGCCCTGAGAAACAGGTAAGAATGTGGTGTTTTAAATGTTTATTGCCCTCCGGCCCGTTCCCTCAAATTTCTCATAGATACATTATCTAAACTGATCAGTCTCGAGTCCTGGCATTTCATTATAGGGGGAGGTTTTAACTGTCTTATGGATCCCACAGTAGACAGGTTGCCCAAAGGCCCCCAATAACCTCTGTACAAACTAAACAATTAGTGGATCTGTGTGTGGAGTTAGGGTTGGTGGATGTCTGGAGGCATCTCCACCCTACAGGCAGGGATGTTACATTTTCTTCCAATCCACACAGATGTCACACCAGGATTCATTTTTTTCTGACCCCCTCCCCCATGGCAACCCTGGACTTGGTGGCATATTTTATGATTGGTAATATTACCATCTCTGATCACACTCCAGTGTACCTGTTGATTAAGATTAAGGACATTACAGTGGGTCCGAGGCACTGGCGAATGGATCCCTTTATCCACAAGGATAATACGTTTGTGGAGTACTTCTCTAGGGAATTTCAGGTGTTCCTAGATATTGACTCAGGCTTGGTTAGTAGCCCATCGGTCCTTTGGGAAACTGCCAAAGCCTATGCCAGGCGGTTAGTTATTTCCTACTTTGCCAGTAGGAAGTGGCAGAAGGGTGAGCAACCACATCTCGAAGCACAATTGAAGCCAGTCGAGAAGGCTTACTTTGATAAGCTCTTGTTGGTCAACCTACCGAGGATTACAGCGCTGCGGTCTCTATTGAATTCCATGCTCAGGCAGACAGCAAAGAAAGAGCTTACTTTTGCAAAGCAAAGGTTATATGAGCTTGGTACAGGCCAGACAAATTCTTCGCATATCTCGCTTGGAAAAAGAGTGCCCCTCAAGCCATTACGGCGACTAGGGAAGGGTCTGGGACCCTAACATGCAACTCCAAAAAGATTAATGTGGCATTCCAGAGATTTTACTCTAAGTTACACCAATTTGAGGGTTGTGAGGAGGGGTAGGCCAAATGGAGTCCTTTTTCAAGGATCTCGAGCTCCCGGGCATGACCCCCAAACAAGAGTTTTTTCTCAATGCTCCCTTACCAGAGCAGGAGGCTGTGAAGCAGCTTCAAAGTGGAAAGGTGCCCAATCCTGACTGACCTACCAATGAACTCTATAAGGAATTTATGAACATATTTTCAGGCCTGATGCTCAAAATATTCAGTGACTCATACAGCCATGATTGTCTCCCGCTATCTCTGAGAGAGACCAATATTTCGCTTATTCTTAAATAAAGGGAACGTCCCAGAGGTCTGTGCTTCATACAGGCCCATTTCACTCTTAATATCGACTTTAAAATCCTCTCTAAGATTCTTGCGTTAAGTCTGGAGACTGTAACCTTCTATTGTTAAAGAGGACCAAACGGGCTTCGTAAAGGGCCGCAGATCCTCCAATAATGTTAAAAGGCTGCTTAATGTAATTCAAGCATGTCAACAACAGTCAATACAGGGATTGGTGATTTCTCGAGGTGCAGAGTTGAGTGGCCGTACCTTTTTTTATACTCTGGAGCATTTTGGCTTGGGTGAAGTCTTTATAAGATGAGTAAAGGTTCTCTACAATGACTCTCTCGCTGCGGTCATCACCAATGGGGTGTGATCCAGCAATTTTAACAGTTTTAGGGGCAGCCAACAGGGCTGTCCCCTTTCGCCATTGCTTTTTACATCAGTGATTGAACCATTGGCGGAAGCCATTCATAGGGATCCCAATATATCAGCTCAGGAATTGGGGTCAAAATTACGTAAGATTTCATTGTACATGGACGATGTCCTTTTGCTTTGTCAAATCCAGCCGTTTTGATGCCTCGCCTGATACAATGTATCAGTGCGTTTGGCACCTTTTCAGGGTACATGCTTAATCTTGCACAATCAGGGGCTGTGCCTAAGGGTGGTCTTACGAAGATGCTAAGTTTTGAGGGCGAATATCGATTCCCATTTAAGTGGTCACGGTGGTGGGGGTTGTATATTTGGGCATATTCATTACTCCAGTTCTGGATCAGTTTTTCAAAGCTAATTTTGTTCAATTATTTGACAAAATCAAACAAGACCTTCAAAGATGGGGAGGCGCTTCCGGTCTTGTGGTTGGGTTGGATTGGATAGCGCTTATTAAGATGAATATCCTCCCCCGTTTGTTGTACCTATACGGCTGCTCCCCCTGATTTTCGATGAGGAAACATTCAGGAGACTGAACGACTGGTTCAACTTTTTTATTTGTCATCGTAAGTAGCCCCTTATTAAATTTGCTAAACTGCAATTGCCTCACACATTGGGGGGAGTGGATCTCCAAGACATTAAAAGCTACCAACTAAGCTCGCTTTCATCCTACCTGAGTAGGCGACCCTCTTTCAATATGGTTAGATATCAAAACCTCCAGGTAATGTGGCCCCTTACTAGCTTGCTGTTTTTGGACAAAATGAGAACAGTTAGGGAATATTGCCATAACCCAGCTGTTAAAGCATGGAGGGCAATTCGGTGGAGGGAAGGCAATATTGGCAAAACTTTCTCTTACACCTATTTTGGGTATGCCGGATTTTCGACTGGGGATGATAGATTCAGGATTACAATTTTGGGCCGCTAGAAGTGTGTCTTGCATGGGCAGTTTATTTGAGGGAGACACAATGGCGTCCTTTGATCAGTTAGCATGGAAATACGGGTTATCTAATAGGGCCGCCTTTTAGTTTTTTTTCAAGTTAGGGATTTTATTCAAAAAAAGACTACACTTTTGACTGATCCCTACAAATCCGACATAGAGAGGAGGTTGCAGAGTGCTAAGAATACACTTTCTTTCAGCACTTTATATCATCAATTGGGGAGTGCTTCTCAGATGAATTTGATCGATTCTGCAGGCTATCAGAGAGAAAGCTCAGCTTTGAGGTCTCCTCAGAGGCATGGGAAGATTATTGGGAACATGCAAGAAAGATATCAACTTGCAATAGGACCCATGCTTTATAGTTGAAGATTCTCCACAGGGTCCACTTGGCTCCAGACTGTTTGTCAAAATTTAAACCAGGGGGTATCTTCAACATTCCCCAAGTGCAAGATTGGTACGGGCATTCTAACCCATTGTCTCTGGTCCTGTCGTAGGTTTCAAACATACTGGAGCACTCTGGCGGGTGCAAGGGAGGGGAGTTTAGGTGTAAGGGTGGAGGAGAACCCGATCTCCTCTTTGCCTGCCCAATATTTTCCCTGTAGATGCGCATAAGAAAAAACTTTTCAAGATGCTCACTTTCTGCGCAAGAAAGAATATCTTTTTAGGCTGGATATCCGAAAATCCCCCGGACCTGTCGGGTTGGCAGAAGATTGTTATAGAGCATATCCCCTTGGATTTTCTCACAAGTATGGTGCACCACAAAACTGAGAATTTTTCTAAGACGTGGCAGCCCTTTTTGGAATATCTGGGCGCAGATTTGTCTGCCACACTTATTAGTGTTTTTATATAGCTGTAAAGATTGTGCTTTGCGAGTCCAATATCCAGGGAGGAGGAACTGCGAACGTTATGAGTGTTTTGTTTGGCTGAGTTGAGTTATTACTATTTATTAGTTTGTTGGTTATTATTTATTTAGTTAAATAGTTGGGGATTTAATATATATTTTTTGATATATATTAATACATTTGTACGAGGGCAAGTTGTGTTTTTTAACTTTGTTTTTTCTTTGTATTTTCTTTGTATTGTTTTGAATTGTTTTGTATTTGTTGTGCTATTAAAAAAATCAATTTTTCAGTAAAAATATATAAAAACAAACTTTTCTGACGTCCATGTAGATTACACCAAAAGCATTTCCATCATCAACACTCCTGGTTACCTCCCCTAAAAATGCAATCAGATTTGTGATCCCCAAGTGACTCCTGGTGTAACCTCTTACATAAGTTAAAATCAAAGACTCGAGGTATAATCAACCTTCCATTATAAATCAGTAAGTCAACCCTGGTACTGAGGTGTTGTTACCCCTTAAAGTATTGCAGTACTCGCAAATTTGAACTCTTCATTTAACTTTTTAAGCAAACATTGATTTGTTGTTGGTGGTTGTTGGTCATTACTGAAGTCAGGTTTCCACATCTTCAACAAAATTTATATGCCCTTGTTCCTGCCTTGCTATAGGAGCATACAGCAATCTGTCTGCTGGAACCTGTTCCTTCCCTTACACACCAGTTGTAGTGTCAAATCTCATCAATCTCAAATGACATCTCTGCTTTGTTGGTGGTACCTTTGCTATTTTCTGAACATTTAATAAAATAACCTAATGTTTATGGTCTGTTGAACCATAATGCAGTCTTCAAGCCTAGGGAGAAGATAATGCTTTTTTCAAAGGCTACAAACCTTTGAACAAAGAACAAAGTACATAATCCTTCAGTCTACATTTACCATGGCTCTGAAATTGTAAAAGTACACCTCCCAGTCTGGCCAATAATGCATCTGTGGTTCTGGATTACAGAGTCAGACTATACAGTGAAATTAATGTTTTCTTGATCCTTTCAAATGACTTCTGATCTCTTCCCAACACCATGCCTGGCTTTGCCTTACCAACTAATTCATGTGTGCTAAGTTGGAAAAGTTAAAAATCACACAACACCAGGTTATAGTCCAACAGGTTTATTTGCAAGTACAAGCTTTCAGAGCACTGCTCCTTCAGGTAGCTAATGGGGCAGGATCATGGGACACAGAATTTTTTAAAAAATCAAAGTGTCATACAACTGATGCGATGTATTGAATAAACCTAGATTGCTGTTCATTCTTTCATCATTTAGAATGGGGATGCAGGTTTCAATTCATTAATATATAAATCCCAGAATTTCTTTCAAGTCACAGCCCCAAGATAACTTAAGGCTTTATCAGTATAATTAAAGAAAATGCCATTTCAGCTCAGACAATGCATTAAAGGTGTGAGGTTGGAGTCTGTCTGTATCCCAACTTTGAGTCAGATTTTCTGTTTCCAAAGTAGGAATTTATAAAATGTCACATTGACTGACTGCCTACAGATTATGTACTTTCTGAATGTATCTGCAAATGCAAATTCACACCATAGACTTTGTGTGTATGTGTGTGTGTGTGTGAGAGAGAGAGAGAAAGTGAGAAAACGTGTGTGGGGTATTGGGAGAGAATGAGTGTGACAGTATATGCCTGTGAGAGGGTGTGTATGTGTGCTTGTATGTGAATATGTGTATAGTGTGGTAGGATCACCTGTAGTGTGACATGAACCCAAGATCTTGGTTGAGGCCATCCTCATGGGTACCAAACTTGGCTATCAGCCTCTGCTCAGTGACTCTGCATTGTTGCGCTTCCTGAAGTCTGCTGTAGAGGGCAGTCACCCGAAGATCCAAGGCCAAATGTCCTTGACTGCTGAAGTGATCCCCCACTGGGAGAGAACATCCTTGTCTGGCGATTGTTGCATGTGCATTCATCCATTGCTGTAGCATCTGCTTGGTCTTGCCAGTGTACCATGCCTCAGGACATCGTTGCCTGCAGCTCATGAGGTTCGCAACATTGGCTGAGTCACAGGAGTACCTGCGTATGAGTCACATATGCATGTGGTGGGTGGTGTCCCCACATGTAATGGTAGCATCCATGTCGACACTCTGACTCATTTTGCAGTGGTTGCCATGATAGGATTGTATGGTATTGTGGTCGACGTTGTCCTGAAGACTGGGTAGATCGCTGTGAGCAATGGTCTGTTTAAGGTTTGCAGTTGTTTAAATGTGAGAAGTGAAGGTGTAGGGAAGGTGGTGCTCATCCTCACTAATAATGCATTATGGGCTGCAACGAATAGGGCCATGTTCTGCACAGCTTGCCTTGAATCTTTGGGTGTCTGTCTTCCAAGGAGGATTTTGGGATACGTAATAACGCACAGTTGCTGAGCAGAGGCTGACAGCCAAGATCGACACCCATGAGGACGGTGTCAACTGGGATCTTGGGTTGATATCACATGCACACACACTCTCACACTCACACGCACACCCTCTCACAGGCATATACTCTGTCACATTCGCGAGCACATACTCTACCAAGCATGCACATGTGCACACAAACTCTCATACTCTCTCCCTTGCGCTCTCACATGCACACACACTCTCTCTCTTCCCCTCACAGTCTCACACGCTTTCTCTTTCCCCCTCTTTCTCATACACACTTGCACGCATACATACATATAAGTCTATAGGGTGAATATGCATTTGTAGATTTGTATTTGTAGATACATTCTATTTTGTACAAAAACACACAATCTGAAGACAGTCAATGTGACATTTTGTAAATTCCTACTTTGGAAATAAAACCAGCCTGACTCAAGGTTGTATGGTAGTTCAGTGGTTAGCACTGCTGCCTCACAGCACCAGGGTCCTGGGTTCGATTCCAGCTGTGGGTGACTGTCTGTGCGGAGTTTGTACATTCTCCCAGTGTCTGCGTGGATGTGCTCTGGTTTCCTGCCACAGTCCAAAGCTGTGCAGGTTATGTGAATTGGCCATACTGTTAAGGGATGTGTAGGCTAAGTGCATCATTCTGGGAAGGGTCCTCTTTGGAGGGTCATTGTGGATTTGTTGGGCCAAATGGCCTATTTCCATATTATAGGGATTCTATGAGACAGACTCTAGCCTCACACCTTTAATGCATTGTCTGAGCTGAGATGGCAACTTTTCTTTTTAACGTACTGATAAAACGTTAATTTATCTCAGGGCTGTGACTTGAAAAAAATTCTGGGATTTATATATTAACGAATTGAAACTTGCATTTCCATTCTAAGTGATTTAAAGACTTAAAAGCAATCTAGGTTTGTTCAATACATTGCCTCAGTTGTATGACACGTTGATCTTTTACTATAAATTCTGTGTCCTATGATCTTGCCCCACTAGCTACCTGACGAAGGAGCAGTGCTCTGAAAGCTTATACTTTCAAAAAAACCTGTTGGACTATAACCTGATGTGTGATTGTTAACTTTGTCCACCCTAGTCTAACACCGGCACCTCCATAAGTTGGAAGCAAACATTCTCACTTGATTCACCATCCCCAGAAATCTCTGAAGCTCTGGAATATTTGGAGAAGATTAAAATTCTTTAATTATTCTTGGTTCTTTCGCATTCACTCTGACCCTGATGCATGGGCAATGTGCCCTAGAAATGTAATAATTGGTTGTGAAACCTTAAAATTGTTATTGAGGATAAGCTTTGCTTCTATTAGTATTATAGCACAGTTCTCATTCTGTTATCATGTTCATACATAGCTTCCAGAAAGAATTACCTTCCAATAGGCATGTGATTTTCCTGATAATGTAGACTCCCTTATTTACATATTGACACTCCATCTTAAACATTCATTCCATTCACCACCAGAATACAGTGACAGGATCTTTCCCATTGCCACAGATATTGAAGGATCAGTGACATAAAGGTATAGATTGAAACTTCTTTTGCATAGATTGAAATGATTCAGTTTGTTTAATGAAGAAAGAATGGAAATATTGGAGGTTCTCATCTTCATTGAATATGAGAGTGGCATCAAACGACTGGAGATTTTCCTACGTTGCACACCTGTTGAAAAGAGGAATATAGGATATACCCAGTCATTATGGACTAGTTAGCTATGTAGTACCAGAGAAGTGTCTAAAGGCTATAATCCAGCACAAAATTAATTATCTCTTGGCAAATTGTGGGACAATAAGTGACAGCCAGTGAGAATTTGTTAAAGGAAAATCTTTTCTGATAAAATCAATTTCTCTGATCCTATGACACAGAAGGTTGATGGACTGAAATTTATGTTGACATAGAGGTGTACAGCATGGAAACAGACCCTTTGGTTCAATTCGTCCATGCCAAACAGATATTCCAACCTAATTTAGTCCCAATTGCCAGCACTTGGCCCATATCCCTCTAACCCCTTCCTATTCATATACCCATCCAGATGCCTTTTAAATATTGCAATTGTACCAGCCTCCACCAATTCCTCTGGCAGCTCATTCCATACATGCATGTACCCTAAACCTATGCCCTCTAGTTCTGGACTCCCCCACCCCAGGGAAAATACTTTGTCTATTTATCCTATCCATGCCCCTCATGATTTTATAAACCTGTATGAGATCACCCCTCAGCCTCCGACGCTCCAGGGAAAACAGCCCCGGCTTGTTCAGCAAGGAGCTATGAACCTGCACTCCAAGGTCTCTTTGTTCAGCAACACTCCCTAGGACCTTACCATTAAGTGTATTAGTCCTGCTAAGATTTGCTTTCCCAAAATGCAGCACCTCGCATTTATCTGAATTAAACTCCATCTACCACTTCTGCCCATTGGCCCATCTGGTCCAGATTCTGTTGTAATCTGAGGTAACCCTCTTTGCTGTCCACTGCACCTCCAATTTAAAAGACAGGAGCTGAAATCTCTCCATGATGACTGGGGAATTTAAATTCAATTAGTTAAATTTTAAAAAGAAAGCTAGTATGCAACAACAGTGACAATAAAGCTACTTAAAAATTCTTGTGGCTTACCGACGTTATTTAAGGAAATAAATCTGCCATCATCATCTGGAATATGTGACTCCAAACTCTCAACAATGTGGTTGACCCGTAACTGTCCTCTGAAAGGCCACTGCAATGAAAATGCTTAATAAAAATAAAACAGGACAAATCACATGGCATCTACCAAAGGAACACACAGCCCAATTTATCCTGCAAAGTCCTCCTCACCAGCAAATAGGGAAAGCCAAAATTGGGAGAGTTGTCCCACTCACTAGTCAATCGACTCTCTTGCATGGTCAAACTCACAAAATCATACCCATCAGTCTCAGACACTTCCATTACCAAACCTCAATATGACCCTGCCCTAAAAGTGGGACACACTCATGCGAGCTGGTACTGTGATGCTTGTGAAGGTTCATGATATCGGGTGAAACAGAGACAAGCTAACCTCTGGCTGATTAACCTGTCCTCCTTGAGCTGATCAATGAGTATTCATTCATGCTGAACACCATTTGGAAAAGCAGTTAAGGGTAATAAGGACAGAGTTAGGCACTTGGTGGGGGAGTTATCACTGAGATTGGCTCAGTAGCACTCTTCCTACTTCAGCGAGCCCATTCTGAATGACATGAGTGCTAGAATGGATCAGTGATAGTGATAAAACAACCAAAGAAAGAAAAAACTATTTCACCTTATCCTCATCAATCTGTCAATGACGCATCTGTTCCTGATACCAGGAGTGCCCACTCTACAATCATATGGAGATGAAGTCTTCGCTTCATACTAAGGTTACCCTTCATCATCATTATTTCGGCTTGAGGTTTGGCAGCTCAAAACTGGTCTGGTATGAGGTACTTTAGACCTTCAGCAGAATCACATTCAGTCACAATGTGTAACCTCATTATCTGATATATTTCTCACTATACAGTTATCATCAAACCAGGGAATGAACTTTCATTCAATGATGAGTACCGAAGAAGCCTGCCAGGAGTAGCACCAAACATACCTAAAAATGTAGTGCCAATGTGTTGAAGCTAAACACAGCTCTGCAAACATTCTAAACAGCATGTTGTAGATGGATCTAAGCAATCCAACACCAATGGATCAGATCAGAGTTCTGAAATTCACCACATCCAGTCATGAATGATGCTAAATAGCAAAACAATGGTAGGCAAAAGCTCTATAAACATCTCTATTGTGAATGATGTTGCAACCAGCATGTGTATAATAAGCAAGGTCTTGCATATCTTACATAAACATGTCTTCAACCGATAATATTGAGTGAATAACCCATCTCAGCCTTGTCCTGAGTCCCTCAACCAAGACGCCAAGTCTTTAGCCAGTAAGATGTACTTCACTGCTTAAGCGCTGAGTGCTCTGGTTACAGCAAAGGTACTCTGACAACATCGTGGCTGTAATGCTGAAGACTTGTGCTCTAGAGCTAGCCAGCTTTTCAAGGACCACAGATCCTCACTAGAAGTTATGGTTGTGTACCTGAAAATTTTGACTTTAAGAGAAATTATTCTAAATGAATCGTAGTTTCCCATGGAGTGAAGTTCCTTTGAATATTTTGTGCCCGGAAAAGAACAATATACAAGATGAAGCACTGTTCTATATATATCAGTGGTTTTCAACCAGTGTGAGTGTGCCACAACAATGAGAGAGTGTGCGACAAAACTTTCAGGTCTATGGTTCTGATATCCTCCAGAACTTCAATGTCTATTTTCTGATGGCAGAAATTTGTCACAGTGCATGCGCATAGGGAAATTTGTTTAGTTATGCAGTCTGTGTGCTTTGATACTGAACCACCATGAACAGCACTGTGAACTTCTAACTGAAATAACTTAAAACTTAATGAAGACAATACTGTATGCCCATACAATACAGTATTTAAAAAAAGTTAAAAATAAACTCAGCTGTATTTTTGACCATGCTCTATCTAGTGGTAGCAGGTGCTAATTGCAGGAAGCTGCAATATCCCTGCATTGACCAATATCTGTCACTGGGAGGAGCCTTTCAGTATGAATTTGGAACCACAGTCAGGAGATTAGGATGGATTCAAAGGTGAAGTGACGAAAAGTAAGCACAGTGGAATGCAAGGACAAAGGAATGGGTGCAGTGTGGCAGGAGGAAGCAATATCAGAAGGGGGTCAAGCTGGCAGGGAGAAATTGGGGTGAAACAAAGCCAGGGAGATGGAGCAAGGGCAGGAGCTTGGTAATGCTGGGAGAAATGTCATAGATGGTAGTGAGAGCAAAAGTGTTAAATCAAAAATGCCAAATGTAATTTTTTAAAAATTGATCTTAAAAATTGAAAACATTAAAACTGGAACTTACATTAAGTGGGACAACTTAAAGACAGTGACAGAACAACACTACCCAACATTGTGGAAGGTTACCCAGGTGTACGCAGTCCATGAAAAGCAGAACAAATCTAATCTGTTTAATTGGCACTTTATCAATCTACTTTCAAACACCAGTAATTTAATGGAAAGTATAGTTGACAATGCTATCCAGCAGCTCAGTTTTGATTCTGCTAGGACACTTGGCTGCAGATCTCATTATAACCATGAGCCAAACATGCACATGAGATATGGATACCAGAGATCATGTGAAAGTGACTGGTGTTGACAAGATTAGATTAGATTAGATTCCCTACAGTATGGAAACAGGTCCTTTGGCCCAACAAGTACACACCAACCCTCCAAAGAGTAAACCATCGATTCCTATTCCCCCAGCCTATATTTACCTCTGACTAATGCACCTAGCACTATGGGCAATTTAGCATGGTCAGTTCACCTGACCTGCACATCTTTGGATTGTGGGAAGAAACCACAGCACCCAGAGCGAACCCACACAGTCACCCAAGGCTAGAATCGAACCTGGGTCCCTAGCACCAGTGCTAACCACTGGGTCATTGTGCCACCCCAACTGACAGTTTCTGACTGATTAAGGAGCTCTAGCAAAAGTCAAATCAGTGGAAACCACGATAAAACTCTTCATTGGTTGAAGCCATACCTGGCACAAAGGAAAGTAACCATACCTTTAGAAACCAATAAACTCAGCCCCAGGCCTGCAGAGGTTTATCAGAGCAGTGTCCTAAGCCCAGCAGTATTCAGCTAATTAATCAATAATCTTCCTTCCATCATATGGTCAGAAGTGAAATGTTCATTAATAATTACAATTCTCCAGATACTGAGCCTTCTATGCTTTCATAAAGGTTATTTTGATAATATTTTGAATTGACCTAATAAGTGGATAGTAACATGCTGCACATATAGCCATCTGCCCATGCAAATGCATTAAAAAGAGTCACTACTGGTGAGAAACCTAACTGGAACTATATAATAAATACAATAAAATACATCTATTTTTAAAAATAGAAGAATATAGTCACCTGTAATTTTTGATTGAGAAAACTCCATCTAGTGGCAGGCAGCTGCAGAGTCCTTGAACAGACCAATTTCCATCATCAAATGAACCCCTTATGGACATGGGGTGGGTGGGGGACGGTGGGAAGGAATTACATTATTGAGAGGAATACTAGCATTTGAAATTTTCTTCCCCATGAGCAGTGGAAGCTGGGTCTTTGCCTATATTCAAGGCATGTGAATACTGTGATTGTAAGTGCAGGTCAGAGGCTACATATTCTGCTGTAAATAACTAATTCCTGACTCTCTACCCTTGCCTTCATCTAGAAGGCATGGATCAAGAGAGATGAAATTCTCTGCATGTATATGAATTAATACAACTCAACAATAATCAAGTAGATCAATAAATTCATTGAGGATAAAATAGCCTGCTCGACTGACATACTATCCATCAACTTAAACATTTGGTCCCTCTACCAACAGTGCACTATAACAACACTGATACACTGTAGCAACTAGGCAACCTTTCAACATCTCATTCCAAACTATGCTCTCTTGGATTTAGAACGACAAGTGGAGCAAGCACATAAAAACATCACCACCTGAAAGTTATAGAGTCATAAAGATGTACAGCATGGAAACAGACCCTTCGGTCCAACCCATCCATGCCAACCGGATATCTCAACCCAGTCTAGTCCCGCCTGCCAGCACCCGGCCCATATCTCTCCAAACCCTTCCTATTCATATACCTATCCAAATGCCTCTTAAATGTTGCAATTGTACCAGCCTCCACCACATCCTCTGGCAGCTCATTCCATACACGTACCACCCTCTGCGTGAAAAAGTTGCCCCTTAGGTCTCTTTTATATCTTTCCCCTCTCACCTTTGTAATCATTAAAAACACAGAAATAGAGAACACACACCGGATCATCAACACCACACTCACAGAAATCCAATTCACTAGAGAGGAAGAAAAGGACAACCAACTCCCATTCCTAGACGTGATGGTACAGAGAACACCTAACGGAGAATTCACCACAAAGGTATACAGGAAAGCCACACACACATACGAAAGCAACCACCCCAACACACACAAAAGAAGTTGCATCAAGACACTATTCAAAAGAGCCACAACATGTTGCAGTACATCAGAACTGCAAAAAGAGGAAGAAGAACACCTATACAATGTATTCATCAAAAACGGATACCCCCTCAATTTCATCAACAGATGCCTAAGGGAAAGACAACGGAACGAGGACATGCCACAACCCAAAGGACTAGGACCAGCTATCCTTAGTAGCCACACACTCAGATGACAAGCAACATGAGTTCGACTGGGACAACACTACTATTATAGGACAAGCCAAACAGAGAACAGCCAGGGAATTCCTAGAGGCAAGGCACTCATCCACAGATTCAATCAATAAGCACATCGATCTGGACCCAATATACTGACCACTGCAACGGACAGCTGGAACTGACAACCGGAAGCGGCAGATTCAAACCACTACAAATGCCGGAGGAAAGATCACCGAAGCGCTTCACAGGAGGCTCCCAAGCACTGAGGATGTCACCTAGACAGGGGACAAAACATCTGTAATACAAATTCCCAGCTCGGCGAATAGAACCACAACAGTCAGTTACTACTGGAGACAAATGGAACTGTGAGGCACTGCAGCCAACTGTGGAGCATGCATGTGCCTAATTATACTCGGTAAGTGAAGTTCACAGAAAAACCTGATTGTTTGAACAAGGAGAGTTGCTACATCAGGCTCTGTTCCTGGCCTATGTCAGGCTTTGTTCCTGGCCTAATGTGCTTTCAGCAAATCTCTTCCTTGAGTTTCTTAACAGAATCAAGCTTCAGAGACCAATGACATTTGACAATGAGGTTTGCTGAAAGCACATTAGGCCAGGAACAGAACTGTGAATATTTGGGGATCTTAGAGAAAAAAACTACTTCTGTAGTTAGGGGGATGCAAAATTCTTGCTTTGTATCCTCTAGGGATGTCACTGACATAGAGCCAGATTCTTGCAGATTCATAGAGACCCATGAACATAAAATAATGGTAGGTAGAACTGAGATCTGGAAGTCCCGACACCATTTCCACTAGTTCTCATTTTCACTGGGAGAGGAAATTAGGTGATGTGTGAAGTGCACAAACCACGTAATGGTTAAGAAATGATAACCTGGCTGGCAAAACCTACATAGAACATAGAACAATACAGCACTGTACAGGCCCTTTAGCCCTCGATGTTATGTCGACCTTTTACCCTACTCTAAGATAAAACTAACCTACATACCCGACATTTTGCTAAATGTCCTTAAATGTACCTATTGTATCTGACTCTGCTACTACTGCTGGCAGTGCATTCCACACATCCACCACTCTCTGTTTAAAGAACCTCCAATCACCTTAAAATTATGCCCCCTCGTGATAGCCATTTACGCCCTGGGAAAATGTCTCTGGCTATCCACTCTATCTATACTTCTCATCATCTTGTACACCTCTATCAAGTCACCTCTCATCCTTCTTCACTCCAATTAGAAAAATCCTAGCTCCCTCAACCTTTCTTCATAAGACATGCCCTCCTGTCCAGGCAGCATCCTAGTGAATCTCCTCTGCACCTTCTCTAAAACTTCCACATCCTTCCTATAATGAGGCGACCAGAACTGAACACAATATTCCAATTGTAGTCTAACCAGGTCTTTAGAGAGCTGCAACATAACTTTGTGACTCTTAAACTTGATCTCCCTGTCAATTTAGGTGGCAACTTTGAGGCATCTATGGATGTGGACCCCAAGGTCTCTCTGTTCCTCCACACTGCCAAGAATCCTGCCTTGAATCATGTAATCTGCATTCAAATTTGACCTTCCAATATGAATCACTTCACAGTTTTCCAGGTTGAACTCCATCTGCCACTTCTCAGCCCAGCTCTGCATCCTGTTAATGTCCTATTGCAACCTACAACAGCCTTTACACTATCCACAATTCCACCAACCTTCCTGTCATCGGCAAACTTACTAACCCATTCTTCCATTTCTTCATCCAAGTCAGTTATAAAAATCACAAAGAGCAGAGGTCCCAAAACAGATTCCTACAGAACACTGCTGGTCACCGAGCTCCAGACTGAATACTTTCCATCTACTACCACCCCCTGTCTTCTATGGGCCAACGAATTCTGTATCTAGATAGCCAAAATTCCCTATATCCCTTGCCTCCTTACTTTTTGTATGTGCCTACCATGGGGAATCTTATCCATAGCCTTGATAAAATCCATATACACCATATCCACTGCTCTACCTTCATCAATCTATTTTGTCACACCGCAAAGAAGTCAATAAGGCTTGTGAGGTATGACCTGCCCCTCACAAAGCCATGCCAATTGTCTCTAATCAGGCTATGCTTTTCCAAATAATCATAAATCCTGTCTCTCAGAATCTGCTCCAATAATCTGACCACCAACAATATAAGACTGACTGATCTGTAATTCCCAGGGTTTGTCCCTATTCTCTTTCTTGAACAAGGGACTAACATATGCCACCCGCCAATCATCTGGTACTATTCCAGTGGACTGTGAGGACACAAAAATCATCGCCAAAAGTGCAACAATCTCTTCCCTTGTTTCCCATAGTAATCTTGGGTACATCCCATCTGGCCCAGGGGATATATCCATCCTCATGTTTTCCAAAATTTCCAGCATATCGTCCTTCTTAACAGGAACCTGTTTGAGCATATCATCTGCTTCATGCTATCCTCACAAATGACAAGGCTGCTCTTACTAGTGAATATTGAAGCAAAGTATTCATCTAAGGCCTTCCCGAACTCCAGGCCCAAGTTCCCTCCACTATCCCTGATCAGCCCTACCCTCACTATCCCTGATCAGCCCAACATCCTCTTGTTCCTCACATAACTGTAGAATGCCTTGAGTTTTTTCTTAATCCTACCTGCCAAAGCTTTTTCATGTCCCTTTTGACCTCTCCTAAGTCCATTTTTCAGTTCCTTCCTGGCTACCTTGTAACCCTCTTGAGCCCTGCCTGATCCTTGCTTCCACAACCTTAAGTAAGCTTCCTTCTTCCTCTTGACTAGATGTTCCACATCTCTTGTTATCTAAGATTCCTTCCCCCTATCATTCCTTCTTTGCCTCAATGGGACAAATCTATCCAGCACTCGCAGCAAGTGTTCCCTAAACAACCTCCACATTTCTGTCTTGCATTTCCCTGAGAATATCTGCTCCCAATTTATGCTCCATAGTTCCTGCCTAACAGCATTGTAATTCCCCACCCCCAATTAAATACTTTCCCATACCGTCTGCTCCTCTCCCTCTCCATGACTATTGTAAAGCTCAGAAAGTTGTGATCGCAAAAACTGAAATTGTCTCCCACCAAGAGATCTGACACTTGATCTAGTGGCAAGCACTAAATCCAATTTGGCCTCCCCTCTCGTCAGCCTATGTACATATTGAGTCAGGAATCCTGCCTGGTCACACCTGACAAAATTTGCTCCATCCAAACTATTTGCACTAAGGAGGTTCCAGTCAATATTAGGGAAGTTGAAGACACCATGACAACAACCCTGTTACTTCTGCACCTTTCCAAGACCTGCCTCCCAATCTGCTCCTATGTGTCTCTGTTGTTATTGGGAAGTCTACAGAAAACTCCCAATAAAGTGTCTGCTCCTTTCCTGTTTCTGACTGCCACCATATTGACTCAGTAGACAAACCCTCCTCGACAACCTCCCTTTCTGTAGCTGTTGTACTATCCCTGATTAGCAATACCACCCTCCACCTCTTTTACCTCCCTCCCTATTCTTTTTGAAACATCTAAATTCCGGAACATCCAACAACCATTCCTGCCCCTGTGATACCCAAGTCTCTGTAATGGCCACAACATCGTAGCTCCAAGTACGGATCCATGCTCTATGTTCATCACTCTTATTCCTGACACTTCTTGCGTCAAAATAGACACACTTCAACCCAACACACTGACTGCAACTTTGCCCTATCAACTGTCTATCCTTCTTCACAGACTCTCTGCGCACTGTATCTGCATGTTCACCAGCTACCCCATTCTCTGATACGTAGCTCTGGTTCCCATCCCTGCCAAATCAGTTTAAACCCTCCCGAAGAGCTCAAGCAAACTTCCCGCCCAGGATATTGGTACCCCTCTAGTTCAGGTGCAAACTGTTCCTCCTAGTACATGTCCCACCTTTCCCAGATAGTATCCCAATGAACGACATATCTGAAGCCCTCCCTCCTACACTAGCTCTGCAGCCATGTATTCAGCTGCACTTGGTCTCTGTTCCTAGCCTCACTAGGCCATGGCAACGGTAGCAGTTCTGAGATTATTACTCTGCCTGTCCTGCCTTTTAGCTTCCAACCTAAGTCCCTATATTCACTGTTCCGGTCCCTTTTCCTAGCTATTACGTTGGTACCGATGTGTATCAAGATTTCTCGCTGCTCACCCTCCCCTTAAGAATCCTGTAGACTCAATCCAAAACCTACATCACATGAGTGAAGAAAAGAAATCAACCATTTTTAATGCAGGGTTGTGGATACAAATTTTTATAAGTTACTAAGCACTTGAGAAGATTTAAATGTATTGACTGGTCTTTCCTGACTGAGAATATTTTTGTTTATATACTTAAGTCTGTAACATATATTTAGAACTTTATTGTATCTCAGCGTGGCTTCTGAGTTTTGCCCATGATGGCTTCTAATTGTGTCGGTATGGAAAGTGAAAGGGCAAAGGGTGGCTGGTGACTTGGGGACATATGTTGACATATGTTGGACTAAATTGATGAAGGGCTTATAAGCAGCAATGGGGATGATTTAAGAAATGGGTTGGCATGGAGGAATAAGGGATCATTAGGGTTGAGTGGAGGGGCATAGCTTGGCATGAATGATGAATGGGTGAGGGTTAGGCAGCTTAATGTTTAGCAAACCATGTTGCAAAGTCATTAAGAAGTGAGATAAGCCTTTTAACCAGTCTATCTTGGCATTCAGCAGCCAATGTACCTGCTTCCAGTTTGGGTCCAGAATGGTAGACCTAAATCTATCCTATAAATGGGCCATCCCCACACTGGACCCTGAATGCAAATTGAACCATTCAGGGCACTTTTTTTTCCTGATGAGTGTGCAGCAAGACAAGAAGATTTCTAATTTGAGATGCCTGCCTCTAGATCTACATCATACAAATAGACCATTGTATCCAATTGGTCTACGATGACATTTATGTTCCTATGTGTCTCATCCTACACCACTTATCAATATACACATATCCTTTTACTCCTTTCTCTTCCTTGTGCTTATCCAGCTCTTCCTTAAGCATCTTTGCATTTTGGCTCAATTGCACTGTGTGGTAGTGGTTTACCAAAAGACATAGCAGCAGCCCATCGAGTCTGCTCTGCCATTCCATCATGGCAGATATGTTTTTTTTATTATGCTGCTTTCTCCTATAACCCTTGACCCTCCTAGCAATCAAGAACCTATCTAACTCTTTCTTAAATGACTTGGCCACGACAGCCCTCTAAAGCAAACTTCTCCACAGTTATGGACCAGACTGAACCCCTCAAGATATATCAAGGAGATTGCCTAGACTCTAACTTTTATCTTAGTTATGGCAAGTGTAAGGCACTATGTTCCAGATATGATTTGACGGTTAAACTGCTAGGCTCTAAGCAAAATACACTTTATTCTTACACTAACGTTAAAATGCAAAGATAAATAGAAGAATTGGTGTACATTTAACTATATTAAAGAATATATTATTTAATTTTGAACCATCAACTTGTCCTAATTTAACAGCACCCCATAAGAACACCCATTGCACAGACAAATTCAGCAAAATTGATTTTCTTCACTTGCTATCTCCTCCAGTCCAGGATAAAGGAAAACCAAAAGAAACAATCTAGCAGCAGAAAAAAGAACTCAAACTTTTAGCTGCAGCAGAGAGAATTGTATGTAGCAGCTTCAACTGCAGAATCTAAACTTCAACTGAAAACAAAACTAAAACCCTGTGTCTGAGTAAGCCTGACTCCACCCACTCATGCTTCTTTTGTTTAATTTTTTAAAACATTGAGCCAGCTCAAAGCTATTTATTCATTGCTTCTGAAGCAGACATTCTGACTCCAAGGTGATAACACTACCCTGCAAAAGAAACAGAACAGAATAAATGTTTCTTAAAGGTACAGTACTAACATTCACTTCCATTCTATCCAAGCCTCTCAGTATCCTGTAAGTTTCAATTAGATGCCCCCTCATCCTTTTGAACTCTATCAAGTACAAACCCAGAGTCCTGAACTGCTCCTCATATGACAAGCCCTTCATCTCCAGAATCATTATTGTAAACCTCCTCCGGACACCTTCCATGGCAGCACATCTTTTATTAGATACAGGACATAAAACTACTCATACTATTCCAAACGTGGTTTGATTATAACCTTTTACAGCCCCAGCAGTATATCTCTGCTCTTGTTTTCTAACCCTCTTGAAATGAATGCCAACATTGTATTTGCCTTTCTCTCTACTAACGAAACCTACATATTAATGTTAAGAGAGACCTGAACTAGCACTTCCAAATCTCTTTGCACTTCTGATTTCTGAAGCCTTTCTCCATTTAGAAAATAATCTGCTTCTCTATTCTTCCTACCAAAATGTATAACATCATACCTTACCACATTGTATTCTATCTGCCACTTCTTTGCCCACTCGCCTGTCATGTCCAAGTTCTTATGCAGCATCCCCACTTCCTGAACACTACCTGTCTTTCACCTATCTTTGTGTCATTTGCAAACTTAGCAACAATGCCCTCCATTCTTTCATCCAGATTGTTGATGTATAACATAATATATAACAGCTGTGGTCCCAACACTGACCCCAGAGGAACTCCACAAGTCATCAGCTGCATCCTTAAAAAAAGTTCCTTTATCCCTACTCTTTGCCTTCTGCCAGACACACAATTATCTATCCATGCTGTACCTTGTACCTAACACCATTGGCCCTTATCTATTTAGCAGTCTCCTGTGCTACCACAGGAGGCCTTCTAGAAATATAGATCTAGATCACATCCACATGCTCTCTTTTGTCTAACTTGCTCGTTACCTCCTCAGAGAAATTCTAACATTTGTCAGGCATGACCATCCCTTGACAAAGCTATACTGACTGCACCCTATTTTACTATGAATCTCCATGTATTCCACTGTTTCAGACAGACCCTAAAATCTTACCAACAAACAAGGTCAGGTTAACCGGCCTGTATTTTTTTGTCTTTTGCTTCCATCTCTTAAACTTGGGTATTACATTAGCCATTAGCTCTCTGGCACCCTCTCTGACTCTAATGATTCCTGAAAAATCATCACTAATGCCTCCACAATCTCCTCAGCTATCTACTTCAGAATTCTGGTGTGTAGTCATAGCGGCATATAGCACAGACACAGACCCTTCGGTCCAACTTGTCCATGCCAACCAATTTTCCCAAACTGAAGTAGTCCTATTTGTCTGCATTTGTCCCATAACCCTCTAAACCTTTCCTCTTCATGTACCTATCTAAACGTCTTTTAAATGTTGTAATTGTACCTGCATCTACCACTTCCTCTGGCACTTTATTCCACATACAGAACACCCTCTATGCAAACAAATTGCCCCTGAACTCCCTTTTACACCTTTCTCCTCCCACCTTAAAAGTATGCCCATAGTTTTCAACTCCCCTATCCTAGAAAAGTATGCCCCTCATGATTTTATAAACCTCTACAAGGTCACCCTCGACCTCCTATGCTCTAGTGAAAAATGTCCCAGTCTATCCAGCTTCTTCTTATACCTCAAACTTCCAGTCCCAGTAACATCCTTGTAAATCTTTTCTGCACCTTCTTCAATTTAATAACATCCTTCCTATAGCAAGGTGACCAGAATTGTACACAGTACTTCAAACGTGGCCTAACCAACGACCTGTACAACAGAATCATGGCGTCTCAACTCCTATACTCAATGGTCTGAACAATGAAGGCTAG
>NC_057728.1:4910913-4967076 GCF_004010195.1 Chiloscyllium plagiosum | reverse complement strand
TGTACACAGTACTTCAAACGTGGCCTAACCAACAACCTGTACAACCGAATCATGGCGTCTCAACTCCTACACTCAATGGTCTGAACAATGAAGGCTAGCATGCTAAATACTTCTTTACCATCCCATTCCTCTATGCACCTGAATCCCTTGGTCTTTCTGTTCAACAAGACTTCCCAGGGCCCCACCATTATCTGTGTAAGTCCTAGCTTTTCGCATCTTATTAAAATACAACTCCTCGCATTATGTTAATTAAACTTCATCTGCCACTCCTCAACCCATTGGCCTAATTGATTAAGATCCCTTTGTACTTTTAAATAAACTCCTTCACAATCTATACCACCAATTTTAGTATAATCTGTAAACTTGCTAACATGCTTCCTATATTATCATCCAAATTGTTTATATAAATGTCAAACAACAGTGAACCCAGCACTGATCCCTGTTGCTGGGGTCTGCCACTGTGTAAACTGATGCAAAGTACCTATTCAGTTCCTCCATCATTTCTTTGTTCGCATTACCATTTCTTCATCCTCATTTTCCACTGGTCCAATGCCCACTGTTGCCTCTCTCTTACCTTTTAGATATCCACAAAAACTCTTGTATTTTCCTTTTATATTGCTAGTTAGCTTATTCTCATATCCTATTTTCTCCCACCTTATTACTTTTTTATTTATTTTCTGCATGTTTTTAAAAGCTTCCCACTTTTTATGCATTTTGTTTTGCTTTTATGCTGTCCCTGACTTTCCTTGTCAACCACGGTTGCCTCATCCTCCCCTTAATATGTTTCTTCCTCCATGGGATGAATTTCTGCTCCCTCATTACCCCAGAAACTCCTATTGCTGTTCCACCATCATCCCTGCAAGGCTTCCTTTCCAATCACCCCTATCCAACTGCTCCCTCACATCTTTGTAGTTACCTTTACTCAATTGTAATATGGTTACATCTGATTCAACCTTCTCCCTCTCAAACTGCAGGATGAATTCTATCATACTTCCCAATTTTTACTACTCTTTGAATAAATAATGATTTTTAAAATTCTGTATTATATTTACAATCTCTATTTTTGACACCCCACATAAGCAAAATTATTTTTAAGGAATGGATAACACTTGTTGGGAGCAGTTTAAACTCTGCATTAATGGATGACTTTTGAGTGAGTTAAAATTGAGCTTTAGAACACAGGATATAGGAACAAATCACTTGGCCCTTCAAGCCCTATGATCAGTAGGATCATAGTTGATCTGGTTGTGCAGTCAACTCTAATTTCCTGTCTGCCATCTATAACATTCTCTTGTCTATCAAAAATCTAATTCAACTTTGAAGAAATTCAATGACTGTACTTCCACTTCTGTTTGGGGTCAAGAATTCTACAGACTCCCCCGAGAAAAAAAAGTCATGCTCTTTTGTTAGTCCATTATTGGTCAGAGCATTTAGTACAGGAGTTGGGAGGTCATGCTGCAGCTATAAACGACATTGGTTTGGCCACTTTTAGAATAGCGTGTGCAATTCTGGTCTTTCTTCTCTGGGAAGGATGTTGTGGAACTTGAAAGGGTTCAGAAAAGATTTACAACGATGTTATTGGTCAGAGCATTTAGTACAGGAGTTGGGAGGTCATGCTGCAGCTATAAACGACATTGGTTTGGCCACTTTTAGAATAGCATGTGCAATTCTGGTCTCTCTTCTCTGGGAAGGATGTTGTGGAACTTGAAAGGGTTCAGAAAAGATTTACAACAATGTTGCCAGGATTGGAGAGTTTGAGCTATAGGGAGAGGCTGAATAGGCTGGGGTTGTTTTCCCTGGAGCGTCAGAGGCTGAGGGGTGACCATATAGAGGTTAATAAGATCATGAGGGGTGGATAGGATAAATAGACAAGATTATTTCCCTGGGGTGGCAGAGGTTTAGGGTGCGAGGGGAAAGATATAGAGACCTAAGGGACAACTTTTTCCACGCAAAGGGTGGTGCATGTATGAAGTGAGCTGCGAGAGGACATAGTGGAGGCTGGTACAATGACAACATTTAAAAGGCATCTGAATGGGTGTATGAATAGGAACGTTTTAGAGGGATATGGGCCAAGTGCTGGCAAATGACCAGGTTAATTTCGGATATCTGGCCAACAGGGATGAGTTGGAACGAAGGGTCTGTTTCCATGCTGTACATCTCTATGACAAAACAAAGTTGCCAATTGAGATCCTGCTTTAGGTCATGTCTGATTTTCTTTCTTATTATATTGAAGAACAGTTTAACCTAAGACCAATTTCACTCCCTTTCCCTGATCAAGGCAGCATTTATATCAAGCACATCCAGCTCCAGTAAGAGGTTTTGTAGAATGTGAACCTCAGTGCTTCTCTGGCCCAGTTGTGCAGGGAATTTTAACAAGCCCTTAGAGGAGGGTTGGAAGGAAATTAGAAAAAATAACATTGGACAGGAATCTGATTATTGCTGCTGATACTTATTTTTCCCAGAGGTTTTTTTGTGCACTAATCGTAACTTATCCAACAAAAGTGGGAATTCAATTGAGATTGTTAATGAAAGAATTAATAGGTATTTTCTGAGAGCAATTGAAAACTTCCTGATGGATATGTAATACTTAGTGTTTGCCACTCATCAACTTACTGGAACGTAGTGCATAGTTGGAATGGAATGAACGTTCTTTTTAATTCATTCATTGGATGTGGGCATCCCTAATTACCCAGACAGCAATGGGCCGGACAGGGTAAGGATGGCAGATTTCCTCCATAAAAGGCATTGGTGAACCAAATGGTTTTATCACAATCAACAGTGAACACGATTAGGCTAACTTTTTAATTCCAGATTTTTATTGAATTCAAATTTCACTATTTAAACCAATAATGTGAACCCACACCCCAGAATGTAAGGCTGGGATTCTGGAATACTCGGCTAGCGACTTTAAGATTATGGCACTGTTTCTCACATAATGTAGAATTGCATCATAAAACTTGCAAATCATAGAATCATACAGCATGAAAATAGACCTTTTGGTCCAACCAGTCCATGATCTACTGTTTAGCCAGTTGAATTTGCAACCAAAAATATTCTGTGATCCAGAAAACAAAAGCTGGGAACGTTCAACTTTATTTTGTCCAAATCTGACCTTTTTCTTACCAGTTATACACATGTATCGTTTACTAAAACTGTTGAGAGTATCTCAAGCAAGCAACAGAACTATATATATTGAAAAAAAACACTCAAGGACTTTGAACCGTTGTCATTATTGTACTGTCAGAAATGTAGCATCAAACTAGCCCATACACACCAATGTGATAAACAGAGCATCGGTCGGATCAGGGAAAATATTGGCCAAGGTACTGGAAGCACCCAGCTACTCTCCTTTAAAATAGCTCTACAAATTCTTTCACACCATCTTGAAAGGGACGAAGGGACGTCCATTTAAGATTTCATGCACAAGATTTCATACATCTCTGACAGTGCAGCACTGATTGGTACTGCACTGGAATCTCAGCTTTGATTTTTGTGCTCAAGGTTCCAAAGTGAGACATGAAAACAACGTTGAGAGGCCTATCAACAGAGTGAAAAGTTCAGAGTAAAATGGATTCAATATAAAGATGTGCTGAAAGGGAGATTAGAAGACCTAAAATGTAATGTGAAAAAAAGGTCATGAGCAAATTCTTCACACCTTCTAGGAAACACTGGGCTTTGTCAATTAATCTACTCTCCTGCCTCTGCTGTTCAATACTTCTCCTGTCTCAGAGGTTCATGGTTCTTATCATCAAATCCCACCATGGTCTATCCCCTTTTTGCTCCAGCAATACCTTCTCCATAAAGAATCTCACCTTGTTTCACCTTTGTCATTTAAAAATCTCCCTCTGTACCACTCGCCCAAGCCCTGTGGCTTCATTTCCCAAGGAGATATCTTCACTACTCTTCTCAAGTTGTCCTACACCAATAACGTCTCATCTTCGGAGATTTCAAACATTGATTCATCATGTTCTCTCCCTGCTGGATTCACTGTCCTATTTATCCACCTCAATCTCACTCTCCATGTAAACACCACAGTATATAAATTCATGGGTGTTTGAACATAGAACATAGAACAATACAGCACAGAACAGGCCCTTCGGCCCACGATGTTGTGCCGAACTTCTAACCTAGATTAAGTACCCATCCATGTACCTATCCAAATGCCGCTTAACTTCTCTGCACCCTCTCCAAAGCTTCCACATCTTTCCTAAAGTGAGGCGACCAGAACTGCACACAGTACTCCAACTGTGGCCTAACCAAAGTCCTGTACAGCTGCAACATCACTTCACAACTCTTGAATTCAATCCCTCTGCTAATGAACGATAATACTCCCTAGGCCTTTTTACAAACTCTATCCACCTGAGTGGCAATCTTCAAAGATCTATGTACATAGACCCCAAGATCCCTCTGTTCCTCCACCTGACTAAGAACCCTACCATTAACCCTGTATTGTGTCAACTGTGACTCAATGGGGAGCACTCTTGTCTCTGGGTCAGAAAATTGTGGGTTCAAATCGCCCTCTGGGACTTGAGCGTAAATATCTAGGCAGGCCCTGTAGCATAGCACTGAGGGAGGCCCAAGCAATCAGCTGCTCTGTCTTTCAGATGAGATGTAGGTACTTTCTTCTCTCTCACAAGGTTGTTATAGATCTCATGTCACCTTTTCAACAAAAAATGAGAGAGTACACTTCAGTATCCTGGCCAATATTTATCCCCCAGTTAGCAGAAACAGATTACTTTTGTGGGAGCTTGATATATGTAAATTGGTTGCCACCTTTCCTATATTGCAACAGTTACACCACTTCTGAAAGGAGTTCATGTGCTACGAAGCACTTTGGGATGCGCAGTGCTAATGGAAGAAAGAAAAAACAAAACATGGAGATTAGAAGATCTGAAACTGGCTGTGAAAAGATATCATGGTACAGTTACAACATTTAAAAGACATTTGGACAGGTACATGAATAGGAAAGGCTTCGAAGGACATGGACCAAACATAGGCAAATGGGACTTGTTTAGTTTGGGAAACCTGGTTAATATGGATGAGTTGAACTAACTGTGCTGTATTGCTCTACAATAATCTGTAGCACAATGTATTGAAACAGATGTCTCATTTACATATGTATTCTTGTCTGCAGGGCCCTCAAGTACTGATGCCAGATCTGGTTCAGATATCAAATTTCTGCATCAACCAAAGGACTAGCTATTTTCTGGTTTCTTGTCATTCAATAAGGTACTATACATAATGCATTTCAGTAAGAGCTCAAGGTGCTGGAGGTAGTATATCATCATGGACAGAGCCTCACAGTGCTCGGGACCCAAGTTCAATTCCACCCTTGGGCAGCTGTTTGCATATTCTCCCCATGTCTGCGTGGGTTTCCTCCCACAGTTCAAAGATGTGCAGGTTAGGTAGATTATCCTTGTGAAATGCAGAGTTACAAGAAATAAGGTAGAGGCGTGGGTCTGGGTGGGGATGCTATTCAGAGGGTTGGGTGTATATTCGATGGGCTGAATAGTCTGCTTGCACACTGTAGAGATGCTCTGATGATTCTATGGTCTTATAATCAGTGGGACTTACGTTATTGTCAATTATACCCATTTACATAAAGAAGCAGAAAGACATACGCTCGTAGTTTTATCATGACTTCATAATGTTCCTCATTGCTTTAAAACCAATGAAGTACTTTGAGCTGTAGTCATTGTTGCAATATGAAAAACACAACAGCAATGTCACACAAAACAGAAATGAGATAACTAACTAGATCATCTCTTTTAGGTTCACCTGTTTTGCAATTCCTATAAAAGGCCAACCTCAATTAACTTATTAGATATGTTATAAGCCAAAACATGGGCTTGAGCCTGGTCAGACACAGCAGATGGTGGGATACTTGTCATGATTAGCAAAACACATGTAAATAATATGTAGAAACAGACAGGTAGACACACACATACAGACTTGTCCTGGAGTGATTTGAAACAGTTTAATGTAAATCCAAGACAGTTTGTGATTACATTTCCACACATATACAATATGCATATGTGAGTGCATATATTCTGATTAGGAGATAAGCAGATTCACCTTGGAGACCGAAAAAATGATCAACAACCAGTGAACTACAAGCTAAACAGTTCACAACAATAGACCCCCTTTTCTCCCTACAGTTAATAGTAACAGTTAAAATAACTATATACTCTATTTTTCATTAAAATCTTCTTTTAATTTACAATGCTTCTAATATTAGTTTCAAGATGAGACCATAAAATTTGCACTCATTCCTCCTACAACTGAAACAATTAAGAGTGAGCTCACAACATCATTAGAAAAACACAAGCATTTAGTAGCTACGACTTGAGTTTCTGGCTGAACTTGATTTTTTTTAAAAAAACACTCTACAATTCAGCAAAATAAACATTCTCGTAACCATACCTAGAATATGGGGCAAAGATATAAGTTTCTACATTGTACATATATTCCTACAACATCTCACTCCTCCCTGCACCAAAACCATGCCCCCATCTTTAAAAAGACAACAAATTACAGAGCAAGTAAGACAGTCCACAAAGAAAAGAACATAGAATAATACACTGAAACACAAACCTACGGAGAGTTTAATGCAGGTTATCAGGTTTTGACACTGAACAAGGATGAGACAGAATTCTGAGTTTAAAACCCCAAAGATACCTTGGAGAGGAAAGGTGAAACTTGCAGCAGAGATGAGTACTGTCCACATCTGTGTAAATGCAATAAATATGTCCACATTGACCACTGAGATTCCCTTTCTCCCCCTTCTCTCAATTTAACATGAAGTGATTCCTGGAAGGTCACATCAATGAGAGTTGAGGGGGCAGAGCTTTTTTCTCGATTGCCAAATTATTTTCTAATTGACCGATTCAGAGGTGTTATTCTGGAGCAGATGAGATGTGAACTCTGGCCTCCAAATTCAGAGGGAGGGATGCTACCACTACACCACAAGAGCCCCTCAATATGGAGACTGAGAACTTTATAGATAAACAGGCATTGCGTAACTATGACTTGAGTTTCTGGCTGAACTGTGTTTTTTTCAAAAATAATTTTTAATTAACCTTCTCAGCGATGTTATTACATACCCCTGGAACATTTGGGACTTGAACCTGGGTACCCAGCTTGGTTGTAGGGACACTACCACTGCACCACATGAATCCCTCCCAGATGTCAACACCAATTTTTCTAACCAACTTATTTGGAGATGTTATTACACACCTCTGGAGCAGGTGGGACTTGAACCTGAGTCTCACCGTTCAGGGTTAGGGACACTAACACTGCACCTGAGTAGGATCCTCCTGAATGCCAAGAATCAAAGACTTTTAATTCCAAGCAGCTATTGGTTAAGAAATTTAGAATAACTAACCACCAGTAACATCTCACCAGGAAGAACAACAGTGTATTAAAAGGAAGAATCAATTATTGGGTTTTCTCAAGTTAACTAAGATAACAAATGAAGAATTTTAGGGCAGAAAATTTCACCCACTTAGAGTAACTTCTTTAGAATTCTTATTTTGCATTTGCATCCTGTCCTGTTTCAATCTATCCTTGCCTGAGGGTTGGCAACTCCAGCCTGTATTTGGTATGTTCTAGCCTGTTGGGGGACATCATTTCTCAATCAAACTGTCAGCTCTATTGTAAAATCAGTGAGCAGAGCAGGACGGAATGGGTAAGGGTGAGTACAAATATGGTGGTTGGTGTGGCAAGGGTGATGTGAGCAGTGTAGTGTGATGTAGTAGCATAGTGCAGAACAAGCAGGGCAGGATGACATGGACACAGCAGAGGGTCAAAGTGTGGGCAGGACATTGTGATCAGGTCTTTGAAGTTTGGGATGGTCAGTGCAGCAGGGCACTGTGGGCAAAGCAATGCAACGGTAGAGCATGGTAGGCAGGACATGGAGTGCCAGCACAGCAAGTTAGTTTGGGAGTAAATCCTTCTTTTGTATATTTTCCCATTAAACCAAATATCAAATTATGGACTTTTAAACACTTTATCTCACTGAAAAGCATCCTAAAAAGCATCAATATCTTATACCAACTACATCATAAACCACTGTAGCCTTCATTATTCCTTCTTGTATATTGTGCACAATGCTATACTCCTGCTTCATTAACATAGCAATCTCAATCTACTGTAGTCCCATTATCAGACTCCTTCCCACTGCTTTTTAAAATCATATCACCTGACCCTCTTCCACATCAGCTCAATTGCAATTGTACAAGTTTCTAACATCACTTTCTTTCCAAATCAAAGCTTGAATTGGTATGTATTATAGAAGGTAAAGAAGTGCCACCAGGCAAGGTTAAAACATCTATTAAAAATCTCTCCTGACGGCTCAATACATTCACTCAGGGAATAGAAATGTCCAGATTAGTGCTGAGTGGACTGATTTGAGCCAGACCAGTGTTAAGTATGTTGCTAATCATTATTCATTCCTTTAATATCCGTCCACATTGTGTGTTATGAGCTCAGATTGGTTGCTTGTGCAAGGCATCATGGAAAACCTGATGGCAGCAAAGATTCAGGAGTTGAAGGAAGGGAGAATAAATAACTGGTAACAGTCATGATGTGAATACTTCACCATCGCAATCCTGTATCCAGCCACAATGGCATATTTAAAGGCAGCCTGTGTTTGAGGCTTAAAGAAAAAAATAAACAACTAACAAATGCAACACTAAATCAACCACCATTTCCTTATTTCAAAATCTTATTCAGGTCAGATTAATCTATGTAAAAGAAAATTCTCCCGTAAATTTAGCACCAGACCCTGAATATGTTGCAGCTCATCCAAAGAACCATAACACTGCACAATAATTTCTGCAACCTTGCACCTAAAATGAAAATCTGAAGTGCATGTACAGACAAATTCACCCCCTCCCATAACAAAGTTACAAACAGGTTTCCAACAACACTTTTTAGACCCAATTCCACTAGATTTGCCAATACTCACAAAGACATGCATGCAACCAGTGGAGAAAGGGGGTTAGATGGAATGCTGGGAAGCATTTAATCTCCAAATATTGGCTAGAACTTAATTTTCCCTCTCTCCAAATCTTCCATTTGCCCAATGTTCCGCTTTGGTGTCTGATCAAACAATGCCTCACTATTATCCATCTCAGTCCAAAAGCTCTTTAATCCCTATCTCTCTGTGCTTATAATAAAAAGAAAAGTCACAGAATTTGCATGCCCCTATGAATTTTATCTTGGGTTGCTCACAGCATTGGGGAGATTAATTCATCTTGCTTTCTGGAAACTCCAGGACAATCCCAAATGCTTGGCAACCCTACTGCTTCTCACCTTCACTCCACATAACTCTGTACATGTGATCGCACCTCCAATATGGGCCCACTTATGTTTAGCCGCCCACTTATGTTTAGCCCAGCAATGTTCTAGAGGGGGAAAGCATGGAACACTGATAGCTAATGTAGTAGCTGTGTCTCTCCATTGTGTTGGACCTCATTGAATTGTCACAGCCTTCAGCTCTGAATTTGAAATCTTGCCTTCTTTAAATCCATGCACTCTATTGCCAATATACATTGAAGGGTTTCCAAGACAAAGGCACTTTCCGCCAAATTGTTAAGATACTCAGAAACACATATTTAAAGAAGACAAAAATGTTTGATTTAAACAACCAAACTGCAACAAGGTGCTTAAGAAAAAGAGCTAGCATGGAACAAGATCAGACACCAGATAGATTTCACCCTATTGACAAATTCCAGCCATGCACAGGTCACTATTGAAATGACTGCTCCATTATTATTCATTCATTCTCTAAAAGCTATTGCTAACTCCCTATTTCAGCCCTACAGGCACCCAATGGTTTCAAGTTGACGTGGTCAGGGTAGGGGGAAGCAGAGGGGCTTGTCATTGATTCTGAGTTGAAAAATACCTGTATCCTTTTGTTTGGGATGCAAGTATAATTGTATTAAATAGAATAAAAATTGATTCATGTGTGAATTAACAGTTGAAACTATGCAGACTCTTATTGATAATCAGTAACTTTTATGCCCCTTCCCAAATTTAATGATTAGGTTTTTTTTTCTTCCTTATATATAAACATATGTATATACATATAGAACAGATACAGACTCACTTGAATGTTTACATACATAAAAATAGCAGCAATGCCAGTAACTATTAAACCTTTGAGAAATTCCCACCTAATGAAAAAAATAAAGTCAAGTATTAAGTGTTAATTACAAATAAAGAGGAATAAATTCCAGCTGTCTCCTCCTAACAGATAATCTTCATGAAAGAGCCTGACAGTCAGAGGCAGCAAAGCACAAATAATGCCATAAAATGTGATTTCTTTGGTGTCAAGTGTCATTTTGTTTTTGTATATGTGAGTGACTTATTCTTTATTCACATCCTTACACTCACTCACAGCCAGCTCTCCTCCTTGATGGGATTGCACCTGGTTATTGCAAAGCCTGGTCTTTAGAATGCACAGTGAACATGGGTATAATTGATCAGACTTTGAGAATGTACTGAGCACTTTACCTGACTTAGAAGTCAACTCAACTCATGTCAGCCTTTAACAACCTAAAGACTATTAATTACACAACTCATACAAGAAGGCAACCTCTGTGAAAATTCAATCACATTTTTTTCTTCCCTAATGCAATGTAGCCCACTTCATTAGCCACTGGCTACATTTGGCTAATTACATCTTCAGATGTGGCTCATAGGGAATACAGATGTTATTTTGGATTAGTATGATGTTAGTATTGGGCATGTGATGTTAGTATTATTCACATGACTTATACGTGTGTATCTTTTGTGTTTGTTGGTAAATGGTGATGAAAAGCAGAATGTAGTATTTGTTTTGCTTCCTTACTTACTGAATACTGCTAGATGTTTTTTTCAGTAAAGATATACCTGTGAAATACACTTACTTGTATTGCGAGAGGATGTGTATTAAAATAATTGTGATTAAAACTGTATGGTTATAGCCAGTGAACTCTATTGGACAATTCTGCTCGAAAGAAAACACATACACAGCACAATTGGGAGTGAAAAGACAGAAATTAAATGGTTTCCTTTAAAAATGTAGGGCTGGTTTTTTTAAGAAAGAAAACAAGTTAACCAAGAGAAAAAATAACCACAAATTCAAAACATTTAAAACAGCAGCTAATGAAGATATTTGTTAAAGTACTACACTGAAAAGGAAAAACTGAAATGTTCTTTTACAAAATGCCAGTCACGCTAAATTTGTGTGGTGAACAAAGATATTCTGCTCATAATTTTTTCTCTGTTTTTAAAATATTCATTCTAATAAGAAGAAACCTAACTTGCAATTTCACCAGTTCAGATTCTCAAGCCCTCTTCCCTGGACCTTTTTATGATGAGTCAAACGTACAGAACAGAATTGCCAGGTGTCAGGTCAGTCAGAACCACTGTTACCGTAGATCATTCCTAAACTCTTTATTCCACTTCCTTCATGTCTCTGTTGGTCAGATCAGTGAGTTGCTTGGACACATTTGCCTCAAATGGCCACAGCCTTGGTCATGGATTGTAATGTCAGCTGTGGTGACATGAAGGAGAAGCCCGAGTTGGCCTCAGTGATTCAGAGTCAGAAATGCGGGAACAGGTGAAATCTGCTTCTGACTAGGACTCTAGAAATCATCAACCAACATATCTTGTGGGGTGTAAATACATACACACAGGATTGGTTCAGCTGTGATGCCCTCTGGATCTCTCTCAAATTCCTGCAGGGTACCAGAAGGCATCCACATCAGTAAAGGCAGATACATAGGAACAGGAGGAGGCCACTCAACTTCACAAGCCTGCTTCACCATTCAATAAGATTAAGCTAATTCTGAGAAACTATGAAGATGGTAGAAAATGAACAGAAGAACTGTGTCCTTGCAGGAAAAGATTCAACATTGAGTTGCTTAAAGGAGATAACTAGTTGTTTTCTCTTTATTTAGTTGGAAAAGGACATAATTTAAAATGATGCAGTCATGGAGGAAATTTTTTTTTAAAAGTAATGACAGAAGCAGAATGTTTTAGTGGGCTGAAATAGACGTGTTCCAAAGGTGATACCAGAAAACATCAACTCCATGTACCTAAGAACCACACAGTATACATTTGAATTACCTAGGAACATTGTGCAATATGGCAGATCTCATTATTTTTTCTCTAATTTTTTTCCCCTTGCCAAGTACACACCATTTGTGACATTATGGTCATACCTTCCATGACTGAATTGATGTCAACACCAATTATTAACAGAAACTCATTAATTAAATGACAATTGGCACTAGGACACAGAGTTTAATGAAAAGACTTGACATTGTTCACAGGAAACAGGTGTCCATTTATATTGGTGGATCAATGGGCAGAGAGTGGAAGGGATACATCTATATTACAAGAATTATACATAGACTACTGGGAGATTTGAGAGCTTGACGAGTCAAATGGCACTTTGTTGCTTACAACATTATGTTCTGTCTACACTGATAGTCTACCTGGAAAGGGAATTATGAGCTGCCAACACCTGAGGAGTTGTAAAGAGAAGAAAGGACATGCAAACTCAGACTGTGTTTCTCCAAATGCAACCCTACACTTTCTTAGTCCCAGTCCTTTCATCATGCAGAGCCATCATGCCCAAGAATTGTGACTGGGAGGATTGCCTCAGCATTAATACCAACTCCATTGGATCTATTGGAAGTCTGGAGGAATTCTTGTCCTTTTCTGTAAGGCACTACAAGGAAATATGTTTGAAACATGACAGGAAGCTTTCTGCTAAAAAGAAACAATAGACAGCAAAGATAACACACACACACAAAAATACACACACGCGCACACACACACACAGTGGAACTCAGAACTGTCACAACTAACATGCCTTAAGAACATAGCTAAGTTGAATCAGGGTTGTGCAATCACGATTAATATCTATTGGTATCATATAATTGAATGAAGCTTTCCTCATCTCCCTACATTCTAAAAGGGGCCCTGGCAGCCTCCAACTTCACAAGGAGGGTTTGATTTAGGAAAAGATGAGCAGCTATTTGTTTATCGAAACAAAAAATAAAATAAACTGAATTTGAGAAATCAACTGTAGTTCATTTACTGAACTTCATCAATTAAAAACTTCAACCAAACTCTCAGAGTAGCTTCCAGGGTCCCAAAGTCACAAGTCCTTAAATTATTTCAGAGATTAAATATCCACCGAACATTGTTGCTCGACTCCCCTTCATACATCTTCATCACGGGCCAGAGGTCAATTGTCAGGCTTTCAAAATTTGGTTTTTTTTTAATAAACTTCTGATTTAAAAAAGATTTGTAGTTTTCATCCCATGACTGAGTGCTCTTCCTTCCGGTTTATTTCTCAACTACCTTCTCAAGTATGAGATGCATTGTTGCTTGTTTCAATTCAATACAATATCTTTGTTGTTCTTGAGTCTTAAAGGTAGGGGTATTGGTTGACCTTGGTTGGACTCAATGGATATCCGGTATAGACAGCTGAGGCTGGTGAAGCGTTGATGTATGTCTGGTGGGCAAATTGGGCTTGATACTGACTTGGGTGGATGGTCGGAGAAGGCAGTACCCTTGGTCCCATACCAACGGGCATTTGGTGAACTATGCCTCCAGGATGGGTGGCATAAGTGTGCCTGGTAGACCCCTGTGATGCCACAAGGTGAGCCACTGTGCCCGTGGGTGCAAGGGCAGCAGGTGTGGCATAGGTGTACAGGTGAGGCTGCCCGGATAGATGGGCCGCTGCTAGATGAGGATGCACAGTGTGTGAAGGACTACGATGTGGGAACGAGTAGGGGGCCTGAGCAATGGTCGGTGTGATGTAAGCTTGCTGCCTCCGATGTCCATGGTTGCCACTCCGCTCCTGGATCCCTGTCACATGTGGCTGAGCCTAAAAGAAAACACACATTATTAACTGATGTAGACAGAAGCATGTTGAATGACCTGACACAATCAGCTCCAGAAACATTCATATTGTATTTGAATCATCATCCTTTCTCCTGATTACACCAATTAGAGGAAATTCTAAGAAGCACTGACATCAGATGGAATCTCACCAACTCTCATTTCTTATACCAGAAGGGATGCCACCCACACATAATCTTGTACTCACAATGTGAAGGTTACTATCCATCACAGATCCTCTACTCACAACTGGAGAAATCACATCAACACTCTATCCTACACTCAGAACTGGACGGATCTCAACCAAATATAATCTTGATCTCAATATGGTATTTCATGCATGCTTCCAACCTAACAGCTAGAATGGGATCCCAGCTATAGTCAATCAAGAGGTCAGGAGCACGTGAATGAAGATAAGGAGAGCACAGACAGAGATAAAGTTAGAGTTGTCAGAGATCTGATACAAAATGACAAAAATCAGGAGTGAATAGAGATGAGGTGGAAGTGGGCAGATATCAGGAGAGAATGAAAGGGATCAGAAGAGAGTAGGAAGGGATTAAGTGGACAAAGGTCAGGACAGAATGCGAATGAATCAGGAGCAAGCGAACAGTGATCAGAAGCAGGTGAGCGGGAACAGAGATTCGGAGAGAGAAAGCAATAAATAACTAAGAGAACGTTGATGAGAAGCGAGTTGTCCTATATCAGTAACAAATGCTTCCTTAGAATGAATATGCAGAAATGTGTCTAAGTACCTGACTGAGATTGAGGGGTTGCTGTTGAAAGGAATGGGCTGTTGACCTCTGTTGTCGGTAAGATGATATCGCTGAGTAACTTGCTGAAGAGTGGGTTGTATTGGATGTTGTTGTGCTGGAGTTTTTGGGCTTGTGGATCAATGAATGATGTCCTTGTGTGCCTGAAACGTAACAAGAGAATTTAAATAAAAGAAATGCCACAGTTGTACAATAAGGAGACCAGAGGCTTAATTTTCTAATGGTCATAAATCTGGACAAAATAAATTAAGTAATGCCAATCAGAAAAAAGTTTTAAACGCTAAGGTCTAACTTAAGAGACAAAACTGACAGTACAATCCATTTCGTAAGTTTCGTGAAATAAAATTCAATTATTCAACAAGGTCTTTGACTATAAATTAGACAGTGCAAGGCCAATGACCTAAGATGAACCCATTTGAGTTTAGTTTATGAGCCTGATTTATGTCTCAAGCCATTTGTAGCAATTCTAATTAACCTCCTTTAGCATTACTCACAAATCATACCTGTTTATTATGACAGACTATGTAAAGGGCAACACATTATTTAACTGCTAAGGTGGGATTATGTCCCATTAAAGCCAAAAATATTAAGAGAACAGAAATATTAATAATATTTAATAATAGAATAATAATTACTGGACAAAAGCAAGCCATTTGGCCCATTATGATTGTGCCAGCTGTCTTGAAAATTGTTTCATCTAGTACCACTCCCCTAAATATTCCCTATAACTCTGCACACATTTCCTGTCAGGTAATGATACAATTTTCTTTTGAAAGCCACAATTGAATTTGCATCCACCATACTCTCAGGAAGTGCACTCCAGATCCTTTCACTTTCTTTTCCTTTTTGCCAAATGCCTTAAATCAATATTCTCTGGTTTTTAATTCTTCCACTAATGGGAAAAGACTTTTTTTTCTTATTTATGCTGTCCACACCCTCATAATATTCCTGCGTGGCTCTTTAAAGGATTATCTAATTAGACCCATCCCCCATCATTCTCTCGATGTCCAACAAACCTTATTTTTGAATACATATCCAATTTCCTTTTGAAAGCTGCTATAGTTCCTTGTTTCTTATCATTTAGAAAATACTCTCATTTATCTATCCTGAATCTAACCTTCCCTCAATTTCAAAACATCCACTTTAGCCATTAATAAAACTGTTAAACACAGCTCAAAGAGGGGTTCAACACATAATGGCTGAATAACACCTGCCTAATCCCACACAAGTTGCAAAGGCTACAGATGTTCATTGTCTGTGCTTATTTACCAGATTTCAGTAACAGCAAAGCACATCTCAGCAGAACTCTCCTGCGTGAGATAAGGCAGACATCTTGCCCCAAATTGCTATTTAATTATTCCTGCACAGATGTGAACATTGAATTCAGAGACACCTTTGCTGAGATGTTTCCTTGTCTTGACTCACAAAGGGGGTGTAACAGTTGGGACAATTAAAATCGAAAGATGGGTCTGTGCCCTAGAGACAGGTGGTGAGGGAGAAGTTGGACACAAATGGCCATCAATACACCCAAGTATGAACTGAACTCAATACCTAGAATGTTCTAAGACACAAGAATATGTCTTACTGCTTACTCATTAACAGCCAGAAGAGTCAATACCAGCCCTCCTCCAGTCAAAGCAATGCATTTGAGAGACATGTCTATCAAATCGGGGGCATAAGCCGGTGCTGGTGATCTGGGGTCTTCTATGACAGACTGGCATAATTAAGAAAGATAAAATAGGGACTGAAGACAAACCTGGTGCAAGGCGGTCACACCCTGCCACAGTATCACTCGACTGTGTCTTGAGAGGCGGGACAATAATGGTGCGTGGGTTCCCACAGTAGTGGCTATCTGACCGTCCTTTGGCCGGGTTGCTTGCAGTGCTGCTGATGGTGTGCTGCTGTTGCATGGCATATGGGCTGTTGTTGCTCGAGGAGTCCGAGTCTGGCGAATCGTGCACTGTGACACAGCTGATGACATTTTTCCTCTGCTTTGACAGTCTGCTGCAAATAGGAAAGAAATCACCGTCAACACTGGATTGGAAGCTGAGCTTTTTAACCAGCCTACCCTTCAGCTTCCTCTTCACACACTACATTCCTGACTCTTTCTGAGGTTCAATTAGGCATAGCCAACCTCCAGGAACTTGCCTACATTTTCCATTCTTCTTATGTGATCTGTGACAGTGGGAATTCATGGAAAATTTGTCAGAATGAGGAATAACAGCTCAACTTGATCCATTCCTCACCCAAAATCCTTCACTATGCATAAATACATTATTTAGCAACAATGATAACTCTGACTTTCATTTCCAACATACTGAGCCAGTCATAGAGTCTCTCAGTTAATTGTATAGAATTTAGACTGGAACCTCCGGGTCTATATCCCATGGCAGCTGACTGAATTTATATGAATCATTAAGGAAGTTACGGCTGCATACTTCGAAAAACTCAAGTCATCTGGGAAGTCAAAATTATTTTGTGAAAGTAAAATTATGTTTAATCTATTTATTTGAGTTCTTTGAAGAAGTAATACACTATTGGAATAATGGGGGTCTGTACTGGGTCCACAATCATTTACAATTTATGTCAATGACTTAGATGAGGGGAGTGAAGCCACTGTAGTTAAATCTGCAGATGAACACAAGGATAGATAAGAAATTATGCTGTGAAAAAGACAAAACAAGGTTGCAGACCAATATAGATAGGTGAAGAGAATGAGGAAAGAAGGTGAAGCTGTACACTTTAGCAGGAAGAATAAAAAGCAAATAATATGTAAAGAGAGAATGATGGCAGAATTCTAGGGTGAAAGGAATTCAGGTGTTGTTAGTGCATCACAGAAAGTGAATATGCAGGTATAGCAAGTAATTAAGAAGGCTAATGGAATGCTATATTTTATAACAGTAGGAAATGAACATAAAGAAATGTTTTGCTTGAATGATGGACATTGATAAGGCTGCATCTCAAATAGTGTCTGCTGTTTTGGTCTCCCCATTTAGGAAGGATGTAAATGCAGTTGGAACCAGTTCCGAGGAGGTTTGCTAGATTTTTATCTGGAATTAGTCACTTGTTTAACGAGGAAAAGTTGGACAGACTGGACTTGTTTTTGAATTTTAGAAGAATGGGTGAAGGTCCTGAGCAGTCTCGACAAGGTGGATGTGAGAAGGATATTTCCTCTTGTGGATGAGTCCAGAATTAGGGTATGCTGTTTTAAAATAGTGGGTCGTCCTTATGGAAAACCTTTCTCTCAGAGAGTTGTACGCCTTTAAAAATGTCTGCCCCAGAAGGCAGTAGAAGCAGGGTCATTGAATACTTAGAAGACAGAGGTCAACAGATCCTTGTTAGTCAAGAGAATCAAAGGTTTCAGAGGTAGATGGGAATCCAGAATCTGCAACACCAACTGATCTACCATGACCTTATTAAATGGCTGAACTGATTCTAGGGGCAAAAATGGCTACTTAGTCATAGAGGAAGACAGCATGGAAACAGACCCTTCAGTCCAACTCGTCCACACCGACCAGATATCTTAAATTAATCTAATCCCATTTGTCAGCACTTGGCCCATATCCCTGTAAACCCTTCCTATTCATATGCCCATCTATATGCCTTTTAACTCTGCTGCAAAATAGTCTGTTTGTAAATTCAATTACTAAAATCGGGATATAAATCTCGTAGGTGACTGTGACCACTGACATTGATTACTGTAAAAGCTCATCTGGTTCATTAATGTCCTTTAGAGAAGGAAAATACCATCATTACCCAGTCTGACCTTCAAGTGACTCCAGATTCACAACATGGTTGATTCTCAACTGCCCCATGAAATGGCCAAGCCACTGTATACAGAGAAATTAGGGAAATTCGCAACAAATGCAAGGCTAGTCAGTGACATACATATCCCATGCCATAATAAAGAAAAAAATACCGATCAGGGTTACATCAATAATTTAGTTGTGCATTGGATACATTTTGGCAACGCAGGTGATAAAATTTTGCAGTTCCATAAAATTGATTACTTAAACTGACACTCAGCTTTAAGTTAAATACTGAGGTAACCAATACAAAAAAAGCTGGAAAAGCTCAGCAGATCTGACACTTAATGACCTGAGTTTTGAGGAAGAGTCACTTGACCCAAAATGTTAACTCTGATTTCTCTCCACAGTTGCTGCCAGCCCTACTGAGCTTTTCCAGCGATTTATGTATTTGTTTCTGATTAACAGTATCCACAGTTCTTTTGGTTTTTATAACGTAATCTAGTATTTGTCTTATGGCTTGACTTACACATGATGTTCCACAACATGTGGCCTAAGTAGATGTGCAATAACCTAAGAAAACAGTTATGAAAATGGAAGGTAACACTTTACTATGAAGCAATTGCTTTCTTTACTGCAAAGAAAAAACAGATCAATTTCAAATTCATTTGCCAAGATCAACGTCATCAGTCAAGCTTACATTGTATGTAGAAAGGTGCGACTAATTAGTTCGGTGAGAGGAGGTAAATGGATGGGCCTTGAAGCTGTATTGGTCCCACGATAGCAAGTATAGCATTGGCAGGTTGGAACCTTGCCAATCCTTTGTAGCAGACTTTCAGTGTCCTCATGCCTGAGTCAGGTAGGTTCCCAATATTCTGGACACTAATCAACAAACGATCAGGATTGGGTTGGGCCTGGAGAGAGGCTGCCATTCTTCCCAGTTGGCTTCAGATAAACACGTGCCCTAAGATCTAAGGTGGTCCAAGCTGCTCAAAAGTAAACTTACTGCTGCATTTATTGAGTGCTCCAACTCACTCAATCTGTCAAATCTTTAGTATTTTTTTCATGTGAGATACTTAGCTAAATTCTCCCACTTTCCCAGCTCAGAAATATTCTTTTAGGCAACTATCTCATTCCTAAAAATTAATGGACTCATCTTTAACAACAGTGTTTGGCAAACATTTGACATTTTACCTACTTGCTGTAGTTATGATTTTAAAGTTTCCCTTTCAATTCCTGTCATTACTACAAATCTAGGCCCCTTTTATTTCCTCCGATCACTGACTAGTGGGAGCAATTACTCACTATTTACTCTGATCATATTACTTTGCAATTAGTAGACCTTAATCAGACCACTCCATTGCATAACCTATGCCAGTAAAAATGATCGTTTCTCAAGACTCTCTTTATAAACATTATCCTTAATTCCTGGATATAACCCAGTAAGTCCATTCTGCAGCTGTTCCATTTCTTTTATATCAATCTTATAATAAAATTATCAAAACTCTACAAGGTCTCAATTTGCCATACCCCCTCATTTGCTGTCATGTGCAAATTTCAGTGTTGGTCCCTCAATTTTGAAGTCAAAATTGGTGATGCATTCAATAAATATGAGGAGTCCCAGCATAGACATTTTTTGGATCAGCCATTACTGCTCTCCAGTTCAATGTTTTTTCTTTTAACCCTATGCTTCACCTTTTGTTTGTTAGTCTCTAACCTTAGTGTCACATTTCTTTAATTCTTTGCGCCATTATATTTGGCTTATATGGTACTTTAACAAATCCATATAGATTTTGTTTGTTAAATTTTCTTATCTATCCTCATTTTATTTCTTCAATTAATACTACAAGTTTCACTTGTGTTTTAGCAATCTATGTTGCCCTCACTAGTTCACTTTGCTTTGAATTAATTCTAAATGGCTTGTGATTTCTTGGTTTGTTGTATTTTTGTTTTGAAGAGAGGAATCACTTTCCAACTTGGGATAATTTTGCTTCCCACAATTACAGTGTGTGCCATTTCTGCGTGGCTTGTCCTGTATATTATGGGTATAACCTTCTTTCCTGGTGTGAGGTTTGGTTTTATCTGGGTTAATTTGCACTTCTGTTAACATATTACAATCTCAACCCTTTGGAAATCTCTCTGCCTTGCTTTCTCTTGCTACAATAAGTTGAAAATTTGATCGGTGCTCTAGTAATGTTCTCTATTAGTAATGAATTCCAAATGTAGTTACCGGCACAAACTCTATTCAAAACACTTTCAATGAACAGTGTTGCTTGAGCCAAAGTCCTCATTTGTGCTATTAGTGCTAATGAAGCTGGTAAAGAATTAAACAGATACCACTGAGATAGTGGTTAGAATGTGAAATTCATTTTTAGATGCATAGATGCATCTAAAACAAAACTAGAGAAGTACTTGACAGTGTCAGGAATAGAAGGATTCTTCATAAAGCAAAAAGAAGAGTGGTTGCTGGAGGTACTTGTAAAACCTAAATCCATAGATCAGTGGACCAAATATCTTGTTTCTTTTTTTTTAATTCAATGTACTTTTACATAATAGTGCCACCTATCTCTTCACCTGTTGGGGACTCGTTTGTGTTCCTCCTCTTCATCAGTGTCACTGCTGATGGTGATGACACTGACAGCTGGGCTAGGCGTGTCAGGAATAACTATGGTCTGCCTCTGGTGCTCATGGGTTGTGCTGGTGGCCTCCCCCCAGCCACATGTTAAGGTGCTGCAGGCTGGACTGTCCTGCACCACAGCACACCTCGGCGGGGTATTCTCCTTCACACGTTTCGAGCGCTGAGGGGAGTGGGAATTGAAGCTTCGGGTGGAGGAGACTTCGTAGGTTGACATATTCCTGCGAAAAAGGAGCAGAAACATTACGATGACATGCATGGAATGAAAAAGTCAACATTTCTGTATGCTTATACTGTCAGAAGAAAAAAACTGTTCTTACAGAAGGCCTTGAAAACCATTTGATCCTGTAATTATGTCTAATTTGAATTTGATTTCCTTTCCACTTTTCCTCCTAAAGGCACTGACTCATGTTGGCACACAGTTCCACAGCTGTTGACTCCTGTCTAGCATCTCAGTCAATTGCTCACTCTTCATGCTTGCACCTAAATCTGAAAGGCTCCACGATAATGATGATCGTCATAACTGAGCCTGAACCTTATAACCACAGGTAGAGACTTTCCAGCAGGAAGGAGGTGGGATCCAATGAACAATAAACAAGAACGGGATATATGGTTGATTTTCTTCTATCTCCTTTTTTCAGAGGTATTTAGGCAAACCACATTCCCGTTACGTTCAGTTAACTCAGCACAAACTGGAGAGTAAAACTCACAGTTCTGATCTGTTCTATTTTATCTTAGTAAATTCTAATTATTTTGCTCTCCCCCACTACCCTTCAAACAAGAAAATTACATGCACTTTGTTGAAATAATTGTTGAGAATGTCACAATTTAAGCAACAAACATTTAGACATGACATGAGTTCAATAACTCAGAATTAATCATCCCACAACGCACAGAGTTTTAACTCTGTGAGCCTCCAGAAGTATTTCGCCATTGTCAATTTTAAAGATGGCACTCCCACCATCTGCTCCCTCAGAGCTTGGTTATCCAGCTGGGAAAAATCAGAGGAAATCCCAAATAGTCATCAAATAAACAATGTTAATAGATTGGGCCTGCCAAAAATGTAGTTTTCTCTCTCACTATATAAGTGTAACCTGTAATGTTTTCTGGACAATGGTGTATAAGATTCTAGTGGGCGTGTTTTATGCCTAGTTGAAACATATTGTGATAATTTTAGCATGCTTGGGAGGTTCAGGTGAATTTGGGCCAATGTTTTCAGAACTCTCACTATGGTGTTTCATGTCTGTTGTTGATTAATTGATATAGCCTGCTTCATATAATTAATCGACAACTCCAGTACCATTACTGAGTATATATATTCTGAGTACCATATATATGGCGATCATAATGGAACTTGCTTTTTTCCTCAATTCAATTTATAAACTTCTAAAAACAGAGCAGATTGAACTAAGATATCCTATAATTTTGGTTTTCATTTTCAATATTAATAGTGTAAGGTTGTGATTTCAAGTCCCATTTAGGCCAAGGCACCCAATGGAGTCTGAAGTTCAAGTGCTGGAGGAAAATGCCATCCTCTGCAAATTGGGTGCCATGTTTCAGAGGTATTGAGGTAAACAGCATTGCTGTTAGGCTCAGTTAACTCAGTACAGACTGGAGAGTAAACATGAAAGTTCTAATCTGTTCTATTTTCTGTCAGTAGATTCTAATTATTTTGCTCTTACCCCAATACCCTCCAAACATGAAAAGTAATTGCACATCGTTAAAATGGCACAGTTTAAGCAACAAATGTTAAGACGTTTATATAGTATAATAGTGATTATATTTCTGAAGTTCTTTGTCAGCTGTAAACCACTTTGGGATAGAGTGAGGTCATAAATGGTATTTCATTTCTTCATCAAAAGAAACATCGGTTAGACTATGTGGTTACACTCCTGCCTTCATGGTATCTAGCTTGAGGCAGAAGTGTCTGTGTGCAAATCAACCTGTATTTTGGTTCTGGAATAGCAAACCCAAATGTACACCATCACTTTGAGGTTTTTATCACCCTTCTACAATAATGACAGTATACTTTAACTGACCCATTCTACGCACCTAACAGTGGACTGCTGTTGCTTGTTCTTCTTTGAGGTGGAGCTTGATGTGGGTTGCTGTCTCATTACATGAGCGACGCCAATGTTCAAAGGTTGAGCAGATGGCAAGGTCACATGACTCGCCAGGAGGGCCGGCTGCTGCATGATGGTATTGTAATGGCTGGTGTGCGGATGGGTGTTCCTGAGCCAAACAAAAATAAGTTTAAGGATACTTACTCAGCACAAACCATCAGTGTGTGTTTCACTACTTACAAGTACAGTACTCATCTTGTTTCCAGAATTTTTCTCACTACAAAACTTTACAGCTTAGATTTAATTCCAAGGAAAAGGAAGGAACGGTGTGTCTTTTCAGTAAGGGTTCCAGTTGCAAATGATATATTTCAAGTTGCAGTTTCATACATTTCAAGGCATGAAATATATTGAGCAGAATTTGCAATTAGACTTCAAAGGAATGGTATTGACAGGTGACATATTCTCTTTCCAATTCTTATTTAAGCAACCAATTGACGACAATCCATCTTGACCTCTGTTGACATCCACAGTATGAGTGACTAGAACTGCATTAAACCATTCTGATTTGTATGACCAGCAAGTGACAAACCTCTGAGTAGGAAAAAGGGGGATAGAGTGACCAGGTCTCTGCGGAGTTAAGTTGGATCCATTGTTACCTGCTTGGATAGCATTTTTGGTTATCCAACAGTGAAATACACCAGGGATATGAGTGGTGACGGATTGGCCGGACCAGTGATGTCACCTGAAGCATTACAATATGCTGTACAGGCATATGAAGAAAGGAGCGAAACAATCTGCGTATGATTTGCCAACTCCCAAGCACACTTTCCCAGCACATAACATTGCATTAGCAGCAGGGATTTGTCCTATTCAGCTGCAAATAATCCTGTGTCAACAGAGCTGGCCAACACTTTGTGTTAGTAAATGCTGTGATCTAAAGAGCTTAGATTTCAGTGCATCCTTTGGTGGAGAATCTTCGGAACACTGTTTGCCTTGTCCTCAAGATTAAGGTAATGAAGCTATATCGTACAGGAATTCTGGTTAGGAGCCGGATGTCAATCTAGGTTAAATACCTGATTAGCTGAAACTTTATTGCTGGAACAGCACAGCAGGTCAGGCAGCATCTAGGGAACAGAAGATTCGACGTTTCGGGCACATGCCCTTCTTCAGGAAGGCAGAGAGCTTCTTCAAGGAAGGCATCCTTGTAAGAGGATTCGCAGTAGGTTGAAATCTTCGAGGAGAAAGTGAGGTCTGCAGACGCTGGAGATCAAAGCTGAAACTTTATTGCTGGAACAGCACAGCAGGTCAGGCAGCATCTAGTATTGCTGGAACAGCACAGCAGGTCAGGCAGCATCTAGTATTGCTGGAACAGCTGCCTGACCTGCTGTGCTGTTCTAGCAATAAAGTTTCAGCTTTGATCTCCAGCGTCTGCAGACCTCACTTTCTCCTCGAAGATTTCAACCTACTGCGAATCCTCTTACAAGGATGCCTTCCTTGAAGAAGCTCTCTGCCTTCCTGAAGAAGGGCATGTGCCCGAAACGTCGAATCTTCTGTTCCCTAGATGCTGCCTGACCTGCTGTGCTGTTCCAGCAATAAAGTTTCAGCTTTGATCTCCAGCGTCTAAATACCTGATTAACCAACACAAAGTTTGAGCAGGCTACAAATGATGATGATGTCAATTAGGCCATTACATGGTGTCACAAGCACACCAGGCCAAGTCATCCAGCGGCTTTGTGCAACCAAATAGTTTCTGATTGCGCTTCATAACCTTCTCCCATCCAGGAGGAAACTGACAGAAAATGAAGTGATAGAATTAAGATAATGCAGATGCTGAAAATCTGAAATGAGAACAGAAAACACTAGAGAAACTCAGCAGGTCTGGCAGTTCTCTGTGGAGGGATCGAATCCAAAACGTTCCCACTGTTTCTCTCTCCAAAGAGAAAATTAAGCCATTTCATTTCAGTTGACTAGAGTGGTTGAACCTACCTCCAGTCTGCCAGTTGCTGGGCCCCTGCCATTGTCTCTGGAAGAACAGTAGCATGTTGCATTGAAGTGTGAGCTGCCACTCCTGTTAGCTGCTGCCAGGCTGGAGGCAAAAGGATCTGCTGGGTACCACCAGGCCAAGCCTGCTACAAGGAAGAAAAGCAAAATAAGGAATGCTCGTGAGGTTAACATCCACCACCAATGCAACTTCACTTTCTCTATCTTGTCCCCCTCGTGCCCAGTTTTATTCCAAAATAATTTCCAAGTTTTGATTGAATCCATTAAGTGAACATTAGCACAACGTTGGAAATCTGTGATAATCGTTTTGGTAAAAGGTCTCCAAACAAAAACCTTACATTTGTAATTAAATATTTACGGTATGTTTTAAGTACTTTCATTATAGATTTTAAAAGGACTAATTTTAACGAGCTCTCGATCTTTTCAATGCTTCCACGTCAGTAGGATTTTTAAACCCAGTCCTCTTCCGACTGCTATTCTTCAGGTCTAAATGAAGAAGACTATCCATCCTGGGAATTAAATACAGAACAGTTTCACCTTCCTAATTTAGCGAACATGAACAAAAGCATCAAATTGTCCCATCAACCAGTTTTACTAAAAATATATTAATTTCTTAAGTCATTCTGTACTGCCACTTTCCTTGACTTGTTCAAAAACAATTCTACTGACACCAATGACAAAACAGTACAAAAATCCTCCATGTAGAGAAATTCACCTGACTTCTGTCATTACACAAAGGTTTTTCTTATTATTGTGTGGGATGCAGGCATCATTGGCAAGGCCTGCATTTATTGCCATCCCTCTTTGCCCTTGAACAGATTGACTTTCTAGACCATTTCAGAGGGCATTAGGAGTCAACCATAATTTTCTAAGAGTAGAGTCAGACCGAGGTAAGGATGGCAGATTTTCTTTCAGAGACTATTAGTGAAATAGATGTTGCAACAATTGACAAAGGTTATATGATTACCATTCACTAAACTCAAGTCCTCAGAGCATTAGCCTGGGGTTTTGGATTACTAGTCCAGTGACATTGCCACTATGCTACTACATCCTCATTAAATCAATGCCCATACATTACTGACTACCTAAGCAATGGAAACAGTCTTTCCATATTCACTCAGCTAATACCCTGCAATATGTTTGGTCTTTGCTTAAATATTTTCTTTTGTTTCTCCAGTGTAGCGGAGAAGGACCCTTTAACCTAAGTTCCCTCTCATAATAATGGTTTACCATATCTAGCATCATCATTCTAACAAACCTATTCTCTATGGTGATACAAGAGAATGTAAAAGATCCATGGTGCTATTCAAAGAAGAGCAAATGAATTGTCTCCTACATTCAGGCCAAAATTTTTCATTCATTCAGAAAAAAAAATACACAGTATCTCATCAATATTATTCATTTTGTAGGAACTTAAGACCATAAGGCATAGGAGCAGAAGTTAGGCCATTCAGCCCATCGAGTCTGCTCTGCCATTCAATCATGGCTGATAAGTTTCTCAACCCCATACTCCCACTTTCTACCAAAACTTACTTGGCATAAATTGGCTGTGCTTTTCCTAAATTACAGCAGTGACTACTTTCATTACATGGGGTGTCCCGAAGTCATGTAAATGCTACATCCACGGTCCCATAGAGATCAGTGGACAGTGGGAGCTCTGTCAAATATTTGACTTCACCCTCGCTGAGAGGTACAAAGCATATTGCAGCAGTCACTGAACCATGAGTTCAGTTGACACAAACCACCTCAGCAGAGGCTAAGGGATGAATTTTGGCTACTGAAGCAGCCATTTGTTGTGTTCAGCTCAATTTAGGAGATTGCCAAGGCAACACCAGTAAAAACTATAATGTGCACTGTTCACTCTGGGCAGTGCTTGCAGGTGGCTTGTTGACCCCAGAAGAAAAGTGTAGGCAGCCACAAGGGAGGTGGAGCATGGGCGAGGGTGGAGGTATTAACTAGGAAGCCAATCTCAGTTCAAGTTGCTTTAGGGGTTATTAGGCTTTCTAACCTACACATCTTGCCAGGTGCACTGACTCCTCCTTCCCTGCATAGTAGCATAAGCCCCTTCACCCACTTCTATGGCTACTGAAACCTTCCATGCCAACTGATATTCCTCACCTACCCTCCTATGGTACCTTATATTCAATGTACCAATTTAATACCAGTTTATAGCTTCGGCCAGCCTTATAGTTTCCAATGTCTTCCATATTTTTCATGTACAGTCCCCAGAAGCCATGTGGAGATGAAAAAATAAATTTTAACAACCTAACACAGTTTTTACTTTTAGGGTTTTAATACTGAAAAGCTCCTATTCACAAAATCTATTTAAAGTTTTTAAATCTTAAAATGGTTAGTTTCTTATAAAAGTAAACAAATTTCTATTCAGATTTCACACCAAACAAAAGTAATGCTTTAACTGTCTCTTTTAACTGTCAGTTAATCACTAAACTCAGAACACCACAGTGAGATGACTGTAGTTTTTTTGAAATTTGCAATGATACATCATAGTCCATGGTGAAACGCCAAGAAAAAGGTTTAATAAAATACATAATCAGATGCTACATTTTCCCTCTAACTTACAGCTGTCAATCAAAGTGGTCCAGCAGAGGCTTTTTGAAACTTTGAAGCTTCAGCTTTTTCCAAGTTTATAGAACAAGGCATTTTTTTAAAAAGTCAAATCATGACAGTATTGCGAAACGTAAATGTCGTCCAACAGCATTTACATCTACTCCATCAATTCATGACTCCCCACAATGCTGATTAAGACCCTTGCCAAAGCTATAATGGTGTCTGTTTGAACTCAGCTGAGTACGGGTTTGTGTGTGAATCATGTCCCATCCATTTCCTTTGCTGGCAAAATTTGGATCTGGCCAATAGATTTAGAAATGTGTTGCTGGAAAAGCGCAGCAGGTCAGGCAGCATCCAGGGAACAGGAGAATCGACGTTTCGGGCATAAGCCCTTCTTCAGGAAATGGGCTTATGCCCAAAACGTCGATTCTCCTGTTCCCTGGATGCTGCCTGACCTGCTGCGCTTTTCCAGCAACACATTTTCAGCTCTGATCTCCAGCAACTGCAGACCTCACTTTCTCCTCAATAGATTTAGAAGTCCGGGAAGACATCCCAAGTCCATGAAAATCTGTCCCTGAAAATCAACAAGAAATCTTCTGTGTTTCACTGACCATTGTCTATGCTGAGTGTGCCATGAGGGTTTGTTGAAATACAACACCTTAATCATTCCAACTACCTGTGTCAGTAGGCCAGGCTGGATCTGAAGAGGCTGAGCTCCTGGAGCCTGTGTAACAATTGGAAGAGCATTCTCCATTCGGACAGAGTACCCAGCATGCTTGGTCGGAGAAGCCTGCAATCCTATTGGCATCAATGAGAGAGCATTTGAGATGCAAGAATAAAAATAAAGAATGGCCTGTGCGAAGCAGACAAGTTCTGTCAAGATTTGATACACACTATTTTCAAAAGCAATCATCCCACCAGATTCCAACAGCAACAGACACTCTCCAGTGCACTGCCCTTTTTGATATCCAAGTAACATGCCATTTGACCTTGAGATCATCTCAGTTCAGTCTAATCCTGTTCTCATTCAGAATTCATAATCTTTTCAGCAAGTGGGCAGAAATGGGACCTCAGTCTAATCCCTCTGTTAATCATTATTGCTAGTTCCTCAATCTAACTGCAGAACATTTGCTGCATGGAAATGGAATATTCAGCAGCTTAGGTTATACTGTCTTGAACATCCTCCCATCTTACTTAATCTTACTCCACCATCATATCCTCTATTCCTTTTTCCATCATGCATTTATTGGAGTTACTCATAAATATGTTCTTGACATTCACCTCAACTACTCCTTGCGATACCAAGTTTCACATGCTGATCATTGTATTGGTAAATCAGTTAAACTTGAATGTTCTACTGGATTCTTTAGTGACTTTCTTATATTCATGGCCCTTCCTTTTGAACTCCACCCCAAGTGAAGTTCATGTCTACAATATCAAAGCCCTCCATAATATGTATGATGCCATTCAGGTCACCATTCAGTCTTTCCTTTTTTCACAAAAAGAGGACCAGCCTGTTAGATCTTTATTGTAACACCTCCTTTACCCATAGATGCATAGGCCAGGTATTAATCTCAGCACTGCCTTGGTCTGCTGAATGCTAAGTAGGCTGAAGAATCTTGCTATGGGGATTGGGACAGCCATAGGAGAAACTACTTTCAGTACTATAGGAAATAGTGCCAGGTGTTTAAGCTACAAAGCTGTGAAGTTGCCAAAGCAGCAGGGGAAAAACACCAAGCCAAACAAAACACATCTCACCTTGAAATCCAGGTGGACACACAATCAAGGCTTGCTGGAAGGGATCAGGACGAGCACACAGCTGCGAAGCTCCCGTCTGCAGTGGCATGCTCCTTTGGGCAACAGCTGCCATGGATGCTGCTGAAGGCTGGTAAAGTGCAGATTGGTAGTTAAGTAAGGAGACATCAGGGTTGGCAAGGGAAAGGGTGGCACTTGTGGATGTGGGAGCCAGGCTGTTGGCCTAAAGGTATGATAGGATTTAACACAAATAACAGGAGATGGTAAGCAAGGTTGTTTGGGGAGGAGAAATTAAAACAAAGAAAACACAAAATCTCAATTAGAACAATTTGATTTCCTGCAGCTTGAGATATTAAGTCTAAAATGTGCATTTTTCTTTTAAAAAATGTGCAGAGCAGATCATTTATACATCATGAATATCTCATCTGGTTTGAAATCAAATTGTTGGAGGCTTATTTTGGAAGAGCAATGCATGTTCAGAAAATCCTCAGTTTTGTTACCTGACAAACCTTGTGTGACAGCATATTTATCAAAATACAGTTGAAAATGCTTGCTTACTCTGGAATACATCTTTCTAGATGTATCTAAAGCAATAATTATCTCTAAATATAAAACAAGAAGCAAATATATAACTTTCCAGTAAGTCAGTAATGTGTGCAGTTGACTTTCACAAATTATCTATATACATACATATCAGAAACTGGAGTAGGCCATTCAGCTCTTTGACCTTGCTCTGCTATTCAATAAGATTGTGGCTGATCTGATTGTAATCTCAATCAGCATTCCTGCCTGTCTACTCATATCTTTTCACCATCCCCTCTTGCTTACCAAGAATTGACCCACCACTACCTTAAATCATCTGCTTCCGCCACCCTTTCAGGAAGAGCATTACAAAACTTGTGGATCAAAAAAAAATCCAGTTTTTGTTGTTAAAAGAGCAACCCCTGAATTTTAAAGAGACTTCTAGTTATAAATTCTCCCACAAGAGGAAACATCCTCTCTGCGTCTACCCTGTGAAGACCCTTCAGGATCACTTAATGTTTAAATCAAGTTATTCCAGTGGATACAAGCCTAGTGTGTCCAACCTTTCCTCATGAGACAACCTGCCTATTTTACACAACTAGTCATAAAAACCTTCTCTGAACTGCTCTGCTGCAAAAGCAGCAGTTCTCATGAGGTAACCAATACTGAGCACAGTACTTCACCAGGTTCCTGTATAACTGAAATAAAATCTCCCTACTTTTGATGTCAATTCCCCTTGTGATAAATGATAACACTTTAGGATCAAAAAAATTTTGCAACCTTACTCTAAACATTTAGCACAGACTAGCAATGGGTTAAAGTCTGTTACTGTATAATACTTGGGTATAGTACTAGTGGGTACAGAACTGTCACTGTCACATTCAAGTAGATTAATGGGTACAGGTCAGCCATTATATAATGCTGGGTCACACAACTGGTGAATTCATGTCTTTCACTCTATAATACTAGAGTACTGTACAGGTGGATTCACGTCTGTCACTCTACTGGGGTACACTAGTGAACATCGGTCTATTACTATATAATACTGGGATACAGCAGTAGTGGCTATAGGTCTGTCACTATATAATACCGGGGTGTCGTACTGATGGCTGTAGGTCTGTCACTGTATATTACTGGAGTACAGTACTGGACGTTGCAGGTCTGTCACTGTATATTAGTGGGGTACGATAATGGTGCTTGTAGGTCTGTCACTGTATATTACTGGGGTACAGTACTGGTGCCTGCCGGGCTATCACTGTATATTACTGGGGTACAACTACTGGAAATAGTAAGGCATCTTTGAGGTGCTTCAAGGAAAAAATAAAGGAGTGTACCTATACACTGACAATGATTTATTGCGCGAGAAGGATACTACCCAATTGCATAAAATAGAAGAACGTTACAACCTTGTGAAGAAAACTTCAACTCATTAAAACAGAAGAGAAGTCGGAGCACAGGCAACAAACTGAAGTTTTCCTAAGATTCCATGATTAATGTACATCTGAGGGAAAATTTCCAAATTTCAAACTGGGTTGATATCAGTGTTGTAAATGTACTGGAACAGCTTGGCTGAGGGTGCAGATAGTGCATATTTTCAGTACTATTGTCAGGAGAAAAAGTCTTAATGGCATCCAGTGGCTTCCTTGATCTCACATGGGGTGGATCAAATTGACTAACTTCCCAAGAATGGAAATCGCTCAAACTCAATCAGAACCTGGAACGAACTCCGCCCCAGAAGGGCAGGCAGTTGACGGATCCTTCTGACTGAATCCGATGGTGCTACCCGGCCTCGACGTCTCAAAGTTGGTATGAACACAGGGATTTGCTCCCTTCCAAAATTGGAGCACTTCCCACAGTGGAAAATCATTCAAACTTGGTCAGAACCCAGAACGCACACTGCCCCAGAAGGGCAGACCATTTGCAGATTGCGCACATTTTCAATACTATTGTCAGGAGACACAGTCTTTACAGTATCCAGTGGCTTCTGCCATTTCTTGATCTCACATGGAGTGGATCAAACTGGCTAACTTCCCACGGATGGAAATTGCTCAAATTCGGTCAGAACCTGGAACGCACTCCTTCCCAGTAGGGCAGGCGTTGGCAGATCCTCTGGACTGAATCTGCTGGCGCTACCCGGCCTCGATGTCTCAAAAATGGTTTGAAGACACCAATTCGCTCCCTTCCCAAATTGAAGCACATCCCACAGTGGAAAATCGCTCAAACTTGGTCAGAACCAGAAATGCACTCCGCCCCAGAAGGGCAGACCATTTTCAGATCCTCCGGGCCGAATCAGACAGCGCTACCCTGCCTTGAAGTCTCAAAGTCAATGTGCATATATATATTTGCTCCCTTCCCAAATTGGAGCACTTTCCACGGATGAAAACTGCTCAAACTCGGTCAGAACCCGGAATATACTCTGCCCCAAAAGGGCAGTCTGTTATGCTTGGCACTTCTGGCTGAACATGCTTGAAATACTTTATCCTTATTTTTCACGGTGATGACGTGGTTCCCTTATCATTGAGGTTAGGAATATTTGTCATCTCATGTAGTTGTTTAATGTTCTACCTCCATTCAGATTGGATGTGGCTGGACTGCAGAGCTTAGATCTGATCCACTGGTGAAGGATCACTTAGTTTTGTCAATTGTATGCTGCATATGGTGTTTTGCACATAGGTATTCCTGTTTTGTAGCTTCACTAGATTGATCTCTCATTTTTAGGTATGCTGGGTGCTGGTCCTGGCATGCTCTCCTGCACTTATCATTAAACTAATGTTGATCCTCTGTCTTGACAATAATCGTAGATTTGAAGATATTCTGAGCCTGGGATTGCACATTGTAGTGATATATAATTCTGCTGCTGCTGATACCCGACAGCGCCTCATGAATGCCTCATTTTGAGTAACTAGAACTGTTCAATATCAATCCAATTCAGTACATTCTCAAGTCCCACATCATGATGTAGAGGATCTTCTATGTGAATGTGCTGTGTGGTGGTCACTTTGACGGATACGGTCTTATACAGATGCATCTGCAACAGTAGATTGGTGAGGACAAGTCCCATTTTTCTCTCTTCATTTATCACTATTTGGAGGCTCAGTAATCAGCTGTGTCTGTTAGGTATTGACCAGTTCAGTCAATATTCCAGTTACCAAGCCACACTTTGTAATGGATCGCGAAGATCTTCAATCAGAGTACATTCTGTGCCATTGCCACCCTCAGAGCATACTCTAGAAGTGTCAATATTGACAATTGATTATCATTGCCCATGTTTGACCTGATGACAAGAGACCTTATGGCATCCCAAGTCAATATTGAAGACTCCTACAGCAACTCTCTCCTGACCATAAATCACTGTTCCGCCACCTCAGGGATGATGACAGCATCTTGTCTGGTAATGTATGAGTCCACAAGTATGACTATGTCAGGCTGTTGCTTCACCAGTGTATAGGATAATTCTTCCAACTCTGACGTAAGCCTCAGAGTTTAATGAGGAATAATTTGCACATTAACGAGGATTATGTTTCTCGTTGTCTTTCCCAGTGCTGGGTGGTACATCCATTTTATCGGATTTTGGCATGAATACATACAATTGATTGGCTTTCAAGGCTATTTCAGAGGCACTTAACAATCAACCACATTGCATGGATCTGCAGTCATATGAAGGCCAGATTTTCCTTCTCTAAAGGACATTAGTAGCCAGATGCATTCTTATGACAATGGTTATGGTTACCATTAGATACATCTTTAATTCCATATTTATTAACTGAATTCAAATTTCATGTATTCTGAACCTATGTCCCCAGAGCATTAGTCTGGATCTCTGGCTTACTAATTGAGTGATAATACCATTGGGTGACCTCCCAATGACCTCTCAACATTATAAGCTCAAGGAAATGCAAGCCATGTTTATGTCTGCCATTACAATTTAACTGTTTAAGACCAAGCAACACTGAAATGAATCTATGCTTTATCTGTTCAGAGTCTACAATCAAGATTCATTCATATGACTGCACGCACAACCACCAACTGATTCTTTATTTTTTCAGCAGGAATCGCGTACGACACATTCTCCTTACAACTGCCACAAGGGGGAGAAACCCACATATTTTGCCAGATCCCCAAAGCACTGTGCAGTTTGCTTTGTATCTCTTGCTTCACCCTACAGAGGGGGAAAATCTTCAAGGCGCAACTAAATTTGTAAATGACTGGCTGTAAAACTGAAGTGGACAATTTCCAATTACAAACTTTGAACAGAAATTAAAACCTTTTAACGGTTTCTGATTACATTCAAAATAAAAAGAGCAGCGATGCACATCATCACAGCATGCAGAGAATGCAAAGTATAGACACCTGTTTGAAAATTGTGTTTCTTTTCTCTTTTTCATGGTGTGGAATATCCTTGGGGGCAAATAAAAAATGTATTTGCAGTAAAAATACTGTGGTACTCAAGGGTTAAACTCATGCTAGTTTTCACTTCAAAATTGGAAACAGGTTTCAGCTGTTACTGTGTTCCTTGTCTGATTAAGCGTAGTTCCTCTCAACAGCATCCTGAGCCTTAAATATTCAAAAAAAGTTTTGTTTAATGTTATTTTATTTCCCCTCTTTCACTCTCCTAATCAACTGAAAATCAGTGATAGTGACCAGAGGTGAAAGGTACCTCCTGTTACCTTTATCTAATGGCCACTTCTGAGCACATCCTATCCCATACTTGTCATGTAGAAGTATACATACATATGTATATGCATACATGCATGTACATATTATGTGTGCACACACATATGTGGGCACAGACACACAAATCCACGCAGACATGCATATGCACGAGCATACATGCATCTTCAGCAAGGATACCAGATAGTAAACAGGAGCAGGAATATTTTGGTGTTTCTCCAGCTCTACACCAGCAAATTTGAAGTCCCCTGTCCCTTAACGGAATTACCAAACTTTAATCAGGTAATTCAACTCAGCGTGCACCTAGTCATTCACCAGGATGCTTCTGATTTCCAAACTCACTTCTTAAAAAAAATAACAGGGAGGTATATGTGCAACACTTCAGATAGCTGTGTTCCACCAGAAACAAATTTGATCCAGGCCAATGACTGCTATCGACAAATGAAGGAGAGGAAGGTGTTCTGTTTTGAGTACTGCCACAACCATTGCTGAGGTTGACTGGTCCTAACCCCAGCCTCACTCAAATAGAGCTTTTCCTCAGAGGAGACCTCTGCTGGAGGAACGTGCTGAAATCAAGTGAAATTCTAAAACAGGAGCAATTAGCAGATCCGCCACCACAGACAGCAACAGCCAGTCCAGCTGTGCGACTCAATTTTAAATCTTGAACTTATCCTTAAAGCTGCTTCTGTTTTCGGGAAGGATAGCTCCCAAAGGAGACACAAGTCATACTTTCAGAGGACAATTGAGCTTTCACTTTGTGAGTAATATCATAATGATTAATGTGACAAAGAAGTTTTGCCAACACAGATGCAGTAATGGCTCTTTAAGGCTGAAATCCCAGTGTGAGCTGTTCTAACATATGAAGTTCCTGTTTACCCAACAGTTAAGTATTTATTCATCAAAGTGAGAGCTAAGTGACTAGTTTCCAACTGGCCTGTGAACGACCTTTAGCAATTCATTGTTGCACATGTTTAGTTTTCAGTTGGAACATTATCATTTTCACAATAAAGGCCATATTTAGGTTGTTGGGATGACTAAGAACTACCACTTCCAGTGTATAACATGAATGGAGGGTTCTTGTGACATAGTGAGCTTGAGTCTAATTCAATTCCCACCTGCTCCAGGAAGTGTGTTATAGGGGTGGCACAGTGGCGCAGTGGTTAGTACTGCCGCCTCACAGCACCAGGGACTCAGGTTCAATTCCAGCCTCGGGTGACTGTCTGTATGGAGTTTGCACATCCTCCCGGTGTCTGCATGGGTTTCCTCTGGGTGCTCCTGTTTCCTCCCACAGTCCAAAGATGTGCCGGTCAGGTGAATTGGAAATGCTAAATTGTCCATAGCATTAGGTGCATTAGTGAAAAGGAAATGGGTCCGGGTGGGTTAATCTTCGGAGGGTCGATGTGGACTTGTTGGGGCGAAGGGCCTGTTTCCACACTGCAGGGAATCTAAATACCACATCTGAACAGGTTGATCAAAGAAGAAATGCAGGATGTAAGAAATTGGTTTATTGCTATATTATGTCTCACTCTCTCCTTAAGGGAACAAGTCTTGATAAGTGAATCGCTCCAGCTTTCAGCTGTCCTCCTGCACCTCAGTCAAATTGACATTCTGGCTGTTCCAGCCTTGGCATTGTGCTTGCAGGTTACTCAACAATGGAAAGCATCCTAGTTCTCATGCAAGCACCTCTCACCACAAGTGACGACTTGGATTCTTTGACGCATATTGTCTGATTCGATGTAATAGGACACTTTTTACTTTTTTTAAAAAAATTCATTCACGGGTCTTTGACATCGCTGGCTAAGCCAGCATTTATTGCCCATCCCTCATTGACTTTTAACTGCTCTCTGGGCAATCACATTGCTGTGGGTCTAAAGTCACACGTAGACCAGACCAGGTAAGGATGGCAGATTTCCTTCCCTAAAGGGCATTAATGAACCAGATGGGTTTTTCCGATAATCAGCAATGGTTTCATGATTATCATGAGACTCTCAATTTCAGATCTTTCAAAAAGGTTGAATTCAAATTCCACTATCTGCTAAGGCATTACCTAGGCCTCTGGATTAATAAGCCAGTGATAATAATACTATGTGATCACCTCCCTTCTAAAACTAACTGAAACCAATTATAAATACCAGTTTGACACATGGCAGAAATTACTCCTTGGCTATTCAATTCTCCACAAAGCAGATTTTCTCTGCCAAGTAATTATTTTTAGAATATTGTTTTACAAGTAGTTATGATGACAGGAGAAATGAATTAATTTCACTTCTAACTGATATAATGGCTTGTACAATTTTTATGGAAAGCTTGTCTTCAAAATTATTGGTTTAATTGTAAGTCATTTAATTCTCTCAGCCTATGGCATATTCTGTCCAGTTAAGCTGGGACTTCCAGCTGTTTCTATCCATTCATCTGACCAACCGAAGAACTGACCCATTTCAGATTTCATTGCCTATCTGGTCTGATCTGTGCTGTTCATTTAGACCACCTTAAGCTTATCTGCCTGTTTTGGCTTTATGTTTCATTGTTTACGATTACTTAATATCTACCTGGCTGACTTGAAACTGGTTTAACCTAGCTTGGATCATTTTGTGTCCAATTTCCTGTTAAGCTGGTTCTGAAGAACCAGTACAAATATCCAGTTATGACCTGCTTCAGTCTCTGGCTGCGCAGTTGTACCTTATGTTGACTCAACCAGATGACTACTTAAACTAGCTATTTACCTGTTTGTGGACATTGTAGATTTGGTTTAAAATACTCAGATCTGATCTGTGAATGTAGACAAATGACTGAATGTTAATGCACAGATACAGGGAATAATCTAAAGCCTTGTGAAGTGTTGTCCTTTATTTCAAGAGGACTGAAAATTAAAAGTAAGGAAGTGGTGCTTTAGTTGTACAGGGTCCTTCATATCCCATCTGGAGTATTTCTTTCAGCTTTGGTCATAAAATCTCAGACAATATTATGGACTGAAGGGGTACAAGATAGATTTACCTGAATGATAATAGGACTTAAAAGGGTTAAATTGAGAGAGAACAGGCAGCATAAACTTTACAAAGAAAAACAGAAAATGCTTGAGAAACTCAGCAGGTATGGTAGCATCTGTGGAAAGAGAAACAGAGTTAACATTTCAGGTCTGACATGATGCCTCTCCAGAGAAGGGATTGCAAAATGGTGATTTTTAAAATGCTGTCGGCAGAGTGGGAGGAGCAAGTGGAACAAATGGTAAGCAAAAGACAAAGGGGGTGTTAATGCTCAGAAGGGTTAGAGATATAAAGTGAGTGTACCGTGGCAAGGATGAATGCTCCGAAGTTGTGGAACTCAGTATTGGAACTCTATTTGCTGCAAATACATTAGAAGGTGGCACAAAGGAGTGAGAAAGCATTGGAAGTGATGCAAGAGTGTGCCAGAGTGTCACAGAAGGAACTGCCACTACGGAATGCTGATAGGAGGGGAGGGGTAGATGTGTTTGGTGTTGGCTGCTAGATGTGACAGAAATGGTGAAGGATGATCCTCTGAATGCAGAGACTAGTAGGGTGGAAAGTAAAGACAATGAAACCTTTTCAACTCTTGGTTCTGGGAGGAATGAAAAGGGGGTGAGGACAGAAGTGTAGAAGTAAGTTGAAGGTGGTTGGGGGCTTTGTCAACGACAATGGGGAGCAATCCCCAACTGGTTAAAAGGGGAGAAAGACTGGTGGAAGGTGAACAGATGCAAAGGAGATGAAGAAACTGGGACAATAGAATGGAGTCTTCATAGGATACAGGTTGTAAGGAAGCATAGTTGAGTAACTATGAATGCCAGTGGGTTTGTAGTGGATATTTAAGGACCAGAAATAGAAATAGAGAAGTCAAGGAAAATGGGAGGGGGGGAAGGAAGAGTCAGAGATGGACCAGGTAAAGGCAAGCGAAGGACGGAATTGGAAACTAAAACTGATTAAACTTTGCAAAGCTTCTGACACTATTATTAGTTCCATAATTTCCAGTTTTCTGCTCCCAGACCCCTCCTCTTCACCTCTTCTACATAGCCATCACCCATCAGGATCATCTGAAGGGTCTCCATTTCTTCCATGAAAAGGTGCTTGAACAATTCCCATGCACCAATATCCTCCTTCACCTAGCTGAGCTGGTCATCACTTTAAACAAGTTCTCCTTTAACTCATCTCACGCTCTCCAAGTAAAAGGTGTAGGTAGCTTTGTGGGCTCCAGCTAAGCCTGTCCCTTTATGGATATTTGGAATATTCCTTATTCTGGTCCTATTTGGGCCTCTGCCCACAATTCTTTTTCTGATACTTCAATGATTGCATCCATACTGCTTCCTGTTCTTCTGGACGTAGGCTTGCTCACAGAGCTGGAAGGTTCATTTTCAGACGTTTCGTCACCATACTAGGTAACATCTTCAGTGAGCCTTCGAATGAAGGACTAGTAGTGTAGCCCGCTTTCTATTTATATGTTTGAGTTTCCTAGGGTTGGTGATGTCATTTCCTGTGGTGACATCATTTCCTACGGTGATGTCATTTCCTGTTTTTTTTCCTCAGGGGGTGGTAAATGGGATCCAAGTCAATGTGTTTGTTGATAGAGTTCCAGTTGGAATGCCATGCTTCTAGGAATTCTCATTCATGTCTCTGTTTGGCTTGTCCTAGGATGGATATGTTGTCATGTTGTTTTGTGGCTAGTTGATGTTTATGTATCCTGCTGGCTAGTTTTCTGCCTGTTTATCCAATGTAGTGTTCATTACAGTTCTTGCAAGGAATTTTGTAAATGACATTAGTTTTGCTTGTTGTCTGGATAGAAAATGAACTGTCCAGCTCAGCGAGCAAACCTACATCCAGAACCTCAACCTGAGCTGCAAATCTTTTCAAAACTTGCTTCCTGTTCTTATCAGAAATTGGAAAAATGAAGGAATTTTCATATCTGGTTTCTCAGCTTCAGAGAATGACCTCTGTCCTCCATTTTTCTTACATTCATACCTTTCCAGTCTGTGCCTTGTTTGTGTATTATTAACACTGCTATCTGGAGAGTAGACCCATTTTCTCTTTTTCACACCTATCATTTCTACTGCAGCCGATTCTTTGCCATCATTTTCACACCCTTTCTGTTTTGCTATGGGCACCCTCACAATATGTTCCACCTACTTCTCCTCTCCCTCTGCCAACAGCATTATAAAAAACACATTTTCCAGACTTTCTCAGTTCTGAACAGCTATTGCATTCAAAATGTTAACTCTGTTTCTCTCTCCATAAAAGCTGCCAGACCTGTTGAGTTTCTCCAGCACTTTCTGTTATTTGTACTCCCTTGAATAATTTGCGATCTGGTCAGAAACTTAAATTTAAGTCATTCAATAAATACGGAGAAATTATTTCAGCAGGTGATGTAGACAGAACAACGGAACTATGACCTTGGCCATTTAAGAACTGAAATCAGAAAGCACTTTTACATAAAATGAATAATAGAAATAGAAATCCCATATAATAAAAGTCAAAGCGTCATCTAGTTTATTTTCTGCCTCTTGTTGTTATCATATGATTCGAGAATGCAGTTGTTGACTAAGCAAAATAAGCAATTCGTTACAACTAATCTATATCAAATCCAGGTACGACACAAAGATAAGCCAAGCAACCTTCATAAGCTAAGTCCAACGCTATCTGTTTCTTCCAAACCTTCTACACTTATCACATACCATGACTCAATAAACTGTCTCCCAATAATTTGAATTCATTCCCCCAAGAAACTGTGGGTCACAAGGTCAATTTGAAATCTGTAAGACTGAGATTGATTGATTTTTTTTATTAGATAAGGGTATCAAAGGAAATGCAACAAAGGCAGGTTAATAAAGAAGAGATGCAGATCAGCCGTAATCCAACAGAAAAGATTGAATGGCTTAGCAGGTTGAATGGCTACATCTGGTCCTGTGAAATCCCTGGAGTTTTCCACCGATTTCCCAGAGTAGCTCTCCCGGAGAAGAGTAAAACACCCAAGAAACAAGGGGAAATGCAATTGTGTGGGCCGTTTGCCATTTCCTGGAGTTTCCTTGTTGCAATGAAATCTCTGATCACCTTTTATAAAGCAAACATCTGCAAAAGGACCCGAGGTGGGAGTCTCTACGCTGTGCACATACCTGGTTGTGCACTGTGCTGAGCTGGTTGCTGAAGGTCATTGTTAGATTGCTCGATGTGCTTGGAGCCACATGCGTGATGAAAGGCGTCTTACTCTGATTCACTGTGTCATACATATTGACTCTTCGCTTGCAAATCTCCATGTTCTGAAAGCAGGACTTGACACTGGAAAAACAATGAGGAGAGCACTTCATTAGAGAGAACCTAGCTCAATTTCACTTGTCAGACCACCAATCCTGGGTTCCGTGGGGCAATGCCTGATTTGGGGTTGCTTGGATGCTGGTGGGGGTAGGGGGTACCTACTTTATCCTCAAATCGTTCTGGTCTCTCTTCAGCTGCAAAGGCCTAGGAAATCTCAAGTAGTTTAAATCTAAGGTGAACAATGTCATTAAGATACTTTATTGGTCAATCTGACTCCCAAGAGCATGTTATTTGTCCATTCTTTATTGCACCTTCATTAGCCCAGAGGTGGCTTTTTTGGAGGAGTGTTGGATTTGGTTTCAGGTTTGCTAAGTTTTAATACTTGTTCTATACTTCAAGGTTAATATTTTACTCTTGGGGTATTCTCTAAAAACACTGGAAATTCAATAACATTGCCCTAATTGTATTCACTACAAGCGGAAAGCAACATCTGACTAGCATGCTGTGCTTCAACTCTGTATCTTCCCTCTTTCAGTTATATTAGGGATGGGTAATAAATGGTGGCTTAGCTGTGACATCCACAACCCATAAACAAATGCAAAAAAGTCACCTTCTTCACTATCCTCTAGTCCCTTCACTGCAAACAGTTGCTTCACAGACATTGTCTTTAAATTTCAGGGAAGCCTCAATAGGACTTCTACAAGTGAAGTGATACTTTGATTGCCTTCAAAAGAAAGGATAGACATATTCTTTTGCCAACCTTGTGATAGGGTGCACAATGAGTCACAGCCCAAACAGCCAAAGCCAGTCAAGCAGTATGAAAACTGCTTATGATAATTAGGCCAGTAAGACTTTCTCAGTCCATCATTGTTAGTATGTTTGTCCGATCTCTCCTTGTTGGTCAGTCCTCCCCCACATGACCAAACAACCTCCTGATCTCTTTTATTAAATGCATTTTTCTTGTTAACTTATTTTTCTAACCAAAGCAAGTCCAGCATACAATTTGCAGCTGGGCTGCAATGAGGGTGATATCTGCTTCATAATTTAACTTGTTATCAAACTCTACAGGCAGAAATGGGTAGTGCAGATGCTGGAGATTAGAGTCAAGATTAGAGTGGTACTGGAAAAGCACAGCAGGTCAGGCAGCATCCGAGGAGCAGGAAAATCGATGTTTCAGGCAAACACCCTTCATCAGGAATTCTCAATGAAGGGTTTTTGCCCAAAACATTGATTTTCCTGCTCCTCACATGCTGCCTGGCCTGCTGTGCTTTTCCAGATGAAGGCTTTTGCCCGAAACGTTGATTTTCCTGCTCCTCGGAAGATGCCTGATCTGCTGTGCTTTTCCAGCACCACACTAATCTTGGATCAAATTCTACAACACTGCTGTCTCCACAAATTTAAGCCATTTTCATCTTACATCAGCAGTTCACCATCACGTCTTTGCTGGTGTATCATCAAGATTTATTTTGTTTAACATGGTGGTAATTTTTTTTAGAGCCCTACTTCACAACTTTTCTCCCATGAGAATCTTCTTTGGGATAGTCTGGCAATATGGTATTAAGTAGGGGATTCCAGGATTTTGATCTAGTAGTAATGAGGAATTACGATATATGTTCAATTTGTGTAGTCTGAGACTGGATGGGAATTGGAGGTGATAATGTTCTCAAGCACCTGCAGCCCTTGTCCTTCTCGACTGGAAAGAACTTGGGAAATATGCTGTTGAACAAGGCTCAGCTAGTTGTTACAGTGCATTCTGTGGAAACTACATATATTGGAGGAGCTGAATGCTGATCCCAGTGGCTGGATCAAGTGACTAGCTGATTGAGGCAGACTCAGTTATGGTTTTCAAAAGGGAACTGGATAATATCTGAAGAGAAAAGGTTGGAAGAAGTGGGGAAATGGTAGGAAAGTTTGATTAAGTTACTTCTGGAGAGAGTTGGTACAGATACTGATATCATCAAAATACTTATTATTTTGCAGGTGTTCAGGTGTGAATGAATTTGGGAAACCTGCTCTGAAAAGAGGGAACGTACTGTGTGCTATGAGGAAAATCTAATAGATGGGTCATCATTACAAAGGGGTGGCTCAGTGTCTCAATCGGTGTAATTCTCTTGTCCGCATCAATGGTCAACATCTTCTTCAGCAGATCAATAAACTCCCGTCTGTCTGCCTTCTCTGCCAGCATTTCACTTCCTTCCAAATCTGTCGTCATGTTCACCTGCAAGAGAAAGGCTGGCATTAAAATAATCTTTTCCATGATTGAATGAAGCAAGCCTCCAGTGACAACAATCAAGTGTGGATGTTCACATTCTCCAACACTGTCCCGCCAACAAAGGTTCAGCACAGCATAGCAATGGAAGGGAACCTCCGCAGCTTTGCAATGAGCATACAAAGAAAAAAGAGGAAGAAAGGGAGCAGCTTGCAGTCTGCACAAGCTTTTCTCTCATAGCATCTAAACTCTTGCCGAAATACATTTCCATGAATGGTCCTAGGAGAACACCTGGATCCCTTTCTTTAACTTTGCATCTATTACTTAGCAGTTTTAGTTGACATATATATTAGTGGATATGAATCATCTAACTATTACTTATTCAGGCCTATCATGTTTATTGTAATACTATATCCATTATCCATTTACATAAATGTATCTATAATTATGTTTAAATGTAGGTTCGATATATTTCCAACTGTACCTACAATTACATAAGTATATATCCTTATCTGTCCATAGATATATATTGTAAAGAGAGAGACAGAAATAATGGTTTAGAATTTGCTGTTATAATAAGTGAGGCTAATAGTACATGCTGTCATTTGTAAGCAAATATTACAGAAACATTAGTTGAGGGGCAGATGCATGGTTAAAAATTGGAACCAAAAAATTACTATCTCAGTTGCACCAATATGTCATTAACTTCACAAAAATAGTATTTTACTGTGGTCCATTAGCATGAAATGAATGGTGTGTTGTTCATGATTTTGAAAGCTAGATATGAACTAATCTTTCCACAGAAAGTTGAGGCACTAATACTTTAAACATAAGTAATATTAGTACCAGAAATTATAATTGACTATAATTACTGAATTATTCCAAGTGTGGAATCTCATTCCTTCAGATATTTAATTGTTATTGGAAACTTTCAAAGAACAAAGTTTAAAATTTCAAGATTTTTTTTAAAAACCTTTTTTTAAATACTTTTTTTTCTTTCTTATTCTAATCTTCCCTTCCATTTATTTATTTCTCTACCTGCACCTGGTGTTATAAATTCTATGTCGAGAGTGTATGGTGCTGGAAAAGCACAGCAGGTCATGCAGCATCCGAACAGCAGTAGAATCGACGTTTCAGGCAGGAGCCCTTCTTTGCCCAATTTAATTTACTCTTCTTACTCCTTGCATTGTTAATTTCAAGCAGTTTGTTTAAGATAATGAGCAATACTTGTCCTTTTCACTCATGTTTTAGATGCTTTGTTTTCCTGGCTTATGCATTATCAGCTTGCACATCAGAAACTTGTTATATAAAAATTTTAAATCTTAAATGTGCAAGGATAAGCACTAAATCACCTACATATGATGTTTTATTCAATGCACATCATAAGAAACATTTTACTAATCCCACTGCACACACTGTTTTGAACAAACGCACTCTGAGAGAGAGAGAGCTCGGAATTGAAGAATTCCCTAATTTTAAACATAAACTAAAGTGTCTGATCCATGCCATCTCAGCACAGACAACAATGAAATTTAAATGAAACTTCTGGAACCCAAGTGACATGGTTGACAACTGCGCTTGTGGCTCACCTTGCTCTGGTTCACACTAATTAGAGATTCAGTATATGCTGAGGTCAGACTAGAATTTACATCAGTCCCTTTGTGTTTAAGAGATTAGGGGAGCAATATTGGCCAGGATTATTCTAGCAGTTTATGAGTTTTGTTTGTTGCATGGTTCAAGAAGGCGACTCACCACCACCTGCCTTCTCAAGGTTAACTAGAGATGGGCAATAAATGCTCACCCACATCCCAAAAATGAATAAATAATTTTTAAAAACTCTGTGTGTACATTTAAGAGGATAGTCTGGACAGCTGTGTGTTTTGGTTAGTGTTTTTTCAGTGTTGTTGCAATATTAGTTTCTGTGTTTTTGTGACAGCATTTGTCTGTGAAAATCTGAGTGAGTGGCTGTGTGTACAAGTGCCCATGAGCACTGAACATGAGCATGTGCCTGCTTAAACTGTGTTTGTCATTGTGAGAACATGTATGTGTTTGTGAATCTACTGTGTGTGTACTGTATACAGAGAAACCTTGATTATCTGGCAAGATCACAAAGTCCCAATGCTCTGCTAAACTATGTTATCCGGTATTCGATTATCTGGAATTTGATTAACCGAGTGGAATACTCCCCGTCCATGTTCTTCGGATAATCGAAGTTCCTCTGTATGTGTATATTTTTTTCATGTGTATGTGGGGTGAGGTCCCTCCTTGTCCAATCACTCTGCCAGCACTCACCGCTAGGGTTCAGATGTGGGAATGGTCCTTTACTGAGGTACCAGAAGGCTCTTACTCTGGATCACACTGATTAGAGTTGTCTGTAAAATTGTGGTCCAGGGAAGATAGCATAGGAAATTGCACAGTCTGCCCAAGAAAGACAATCATACCTGTGCCATATCATCCAAACAGTTAAAAATGTATTTCCTTGCCTCCTTCGACTTGATCCCCATCTCTGTCTCGTGATCTTCTGGTGTCTGTAAATTTAACAAGAGGATACTTTTTACTCCATATTCAATGTAGTGTAGAGAGCATTGAGAGTATTTGGTTCCCATCAAGACCTCAAAGTGCCTTTAACTATAGCTGTGTTTCCGACATGTCTCAGAGTACAACAACAGCTGGCAGCTCTGGACACACTTATGGACTTCTCCTCATCTTCTTCCTACATTTTTAAGAGCAGCCTCACTTCCCTCTTGTTGTTTAAGAGCTGCAAAATGTCAATTAGTCTTAGACTTCCTCAGATCAAGAAAGTAATAAGGAGTTCAGGTTGTTGAACATAGATTGCAAAATGTCTCTTTATCTATTAGCCCCTGCCTCATGTTAATTCTTGGTGGCTTAAGGGGTGGACAAGCTCTCTTTTAAAGCAACCAAGGAATTTCGCCAAAGTGCTAACACATGTTGCAGTGCTAGAAGTTCTTTCAGACATGAGATCTAAAACAGCAAAAGTTTGTTTAAATACTGGGACATACCAGCTGGCAAGTAAAATATTATTGGAGTAGATTACTTTTATTTTCATCCTTTCCTGTAATTTAAAAGCAGAATAATTTAATTCCTGGTTGGGAAGACAGGCTGTTCCTCCTCAGGATCACGCAAGTGGAAGAGTCAGATTTATATCATCAAAAAGATGGGATAGACTGCAGACCTGTTTAATTGCACATTTCTGCACTTGAGAGAGATTCAACAAGGTAATTCACATTTTCTAAACTAGAAGAAAGTGATAAACTTGATTGGAGAAAAATATTTAAAATAGACGTTTGTGACCAAAGAATGTCCCAAATCACTTCATAGCCACGAAGATACTGACAGCAAAGTCCATGTTTTTATTGTTACAATCAGGCAAGAAAGGGTATTCCGGCCCCTTCCTTTTAAGTGGGTTGCAGCAAAAGTCTTGAATTTTTTTTGCTTTTAAGCAATCACACTTCAATTAACCAGTAATACTAGTCAACATTGGACAACCAAATGCAAAGCTTGCTGAGTGAAAGGAAAAGGACTGTCAATGACTTACTAACCCAAAGAAAATAATAAAATGCAACATCAAATACACGCACACAAATGCAGGTATAAAAGTTTGAAAGGTAAAAGGGCTGAATTTTCCCATTTGCAGTTAAAGTATGGGAGCCTGTGATTTTCATGTGTCCACACCATCATGGGTCAAGTTAATTTCCTCACTCAATTTCACCTGCTTAACTAGGGTGAGCTGTTGGTGCAATTCTTGGGGGTTTGAATCGCAAAAGGAATGGAAGTGCCAGCCTTCTACTTACATGCTTCCCACGCCTGGCGGCTGCAAGCCAAAACCTAACCCTCACATTTGGTGTCCAAGACTAATTATTGACAAAATAGCCCAGAAGAAAGGCAAGCTCAATCCGGCTTTGTAGACAGGTGTCTAGAGGTACTGGTAGTGAAGAGAAGAGAAGCCCTTTTCTCAGTCGGTCACCAAAAGAGGCCACATCGTCTGACCTAACTAACTTGGACATAATTTGCAGCAGGGATCAATGTTGTGAAAGGTGAAAGGAAGGTCCAGCAATGAAGAAAGAAGGTCAATGATCTTCTGCAACCCACAATTCAAAGTGACACTGTGTTCTCTCTGCCACCACCTCCCTGGATTATCGGAGATCCTGGGTCCCTCCCGTCCACTGTAAGGTCCCACCCTATAATTTACAATTGGCCCCCATCACATAGGTCATTCCCTCAGTGACAAATACAATGAATAACCATCTCGCGACGACTGTTGCCTGTTTTTCCCTGTTACCCTGGATCGCACCTCAATAATCCAGATGATCATAATCCACTGTAGCCGATGCACTAGACTCCAAGTGACCACAGCCAACTCTGGATTGATGTCTCAATAACACCACACTGTGATTTACTTGTATTCCCTGGACTGCTTGCATTTGACCTGCAGAACTAACCATGGCCTAATCCCAAGCCTGCAAGGAGACATGGATATTTGGATTCTGGTAGGACCAAGTACTTGTGGCCAACCCCCTACAGTATAATCAGATGAGCCCCTGACTAACTATGACTGATCACAGATCCCATTGACCACACTAAGGATTGGTACTTGTAGACTTTCAGACATGGCCATGTGATTGAAGCACATGCAGCATATGTGCTGTATAAGCTGTTGATGCATGCTACAGCTCTGACATTGACAGTGCCATTTAGGGGAATCACAAACACCACAAATTGCCTTTCTCTCCAAGACTGGCAGCCTGTAACTGAGCAGTAAAGAGCCTGTGCACTAATTGAGCAATGTGACCCACACAGAGTGTGTGCATGCTAAAAAAGCAACGTAAAATAGACAGGAACTGACAGCCTCCAATAAGCACTTACTGCATTTCTCTGCACTTCCCTAAGAGCCAAAAGATACACGTGTCTAGATTTTAGGTTGATTCATAAGAAGCATATTCCTTCCTGCCCACAAAGCAACCTGGCAGAATGTCAGCAACCTGTTATCTGCAAAATAAAGGGAGAGGTGGTGTGCAAATTTGTTCAAAAGCAGGAATAATGATGTCCTAAGGGTCATGACCATGCAGCAAGTAGGGAGGTTATTCTGGAGAAGCAGTTGCATGATAGCTGGGACAATTATTTGGTGAGCTACAGCCTCTATGGATCAGCTCTGATTTTCATGTCAGGAATTTGTAGTATCTAGATGCTTGGTGGGGGAGCAGAAAATTGGAAATAGGTGGAAAATTGAGTTGCAAATGCATGAAAATAAGGTAGACATGACTCAACGGCAAGATTCTGATCTCATCATATAACCCTCAAGGTAACATTCAGGATCATTTTTCTCAACATCAGAAATCTGTTTATTTTTCATTCTCAAAATGAATTTTCCCACTTCTCTCCCCATTCTTCTCACCACACCAGAGAAGTGTCTGGTATAGATAGAAAATGTACTGGTTGTACAATTTAAAATTCTGTAGTGTCATTAAGATGTTAGATTTTATTCTGAAACCACAACTGTTTAATGGTTGACTTAAATTTTCAGCAAATATTTGATTTCTCAGTGAATCTTTTTTTTCTCCAGTTTTCTTTTTCATCAGCTGCTGCTTTTAAGGTGATGAGGAAATCTGGTAAAAGAGACTTTAAATGCTTGCTGCTACCAATTCTTCCATATTTTGTTCTCTCTCTCTGCTGCTCTGCCAAGCAGCTGCTGAAGTATAGTTATTTTGTGCAGTTCCAAGTCTGGCTCCATGTCTTTCTGAGCTGAATTGTTACAGGCAACTCCTTTATGCCCAACATGTGCAACTTCTCATCTAAATGTAAAGTGAATCAAGAGATGCAAGTTTCTTGATCAGTTTTGAGGTCTTTAGATGAAAATGCAATTTCAGTGCAGGTGATTTCATTTATTGAACATAGAACAGTACAACATAGTACTGTACAGGCCCTTCGGCCCTTTCAATGTGCTGACCTTTTATCCTACTCTAAGATCAAACTAACCTACAGACACTTCATTTTACTATCATCCATATGCCTATTCAAGAATCGCTTAAATGTCCCTAATGTATCTGACTCTACTACCACTGCTGGCAGTGCATTCCACGCACCGACTGCTCTCTGTGGAAAGAACCGACCTCTGACATCTCCCCTAAACGTTCCTCCAAACACCTTAAAATTATGCTCCCTTGTGATAGCCATTTCTACCCTGGGAAAAAGTCTCTTGACTATTCACTGGGCTCATTCCTCCTTCCACGCTGGGCTCGCTTTCTCTCTCTCCCCCTGACATGCTAGGGTTGCTTTCTTGCTCTCCCACCTCAATGCACTGGCTTCCTCTCCCCTACTTCATCTATAACAAGGAGGTCACTGTTCCATTTTAGGTCAGTGCTGACCTATTAAAGTAGTGGGCGGCATGGTGGCAAGCACTGCTGCCTCACAGCTCCAGAGACCCGGGTTCAATTCCCGCCTCAGGCGACTAACTGTGTGGAGTTTGCACATTCTCCCTGTGTCTGCGTGGGTTTCCTCCGGTTTCCTCCCACAATCCAAAAACGTGCACGTTAGGTGAATTGGCCATGCTAAATTGCCCGTAGTGTTAAGTGAAGGGGTAAAATGTAGGGGAATGGGTCTGGGTGGGTTGCACTTTGGCGGTCGGTGTAGACTTGTTGGGCCGAAGGGCCTGTTTCCACACTATAAGTAATCTAAAAAAAAAACCAGTTTAATGCATGATTGGTCTCGGGTATTAAAATCAGATCATGAAAATTAATAGTCAGTATTTTACCACTATCGCCACATCATGTAGGGAAATGTAGCATCTAAATTACACCCATCAGGGTCCCACAAACAGCAATGTTTAATGTTGCTGATTGAGGGATAAATATCAATTAGAAAACTAGAAGAACACGCCTGCCTTTCATCAAATAGAGCCTCACTAATTTTTATATTGAATTAACAGGACAAAAGGGGCTTCAACTTAGAGTCTCACCTGCATGACAACACCTCAGAGGGTAGTGATCTCTCAAGAGTATGAGCTCAGACTAAATCTGTGGTATGACCCTTGTACTTAACTGTTGATTCAAAGATCAGACTAACAAAGCAGCTGTAAAAAGTTTCAGACTTAGAACAACCAGCTTTTGGTCTTTTCTAAACTAGATCCTTTGTGGAGAAAAATCTGGCACAAGCATTTCAAGTCATAGCAAGTTATTCACCTGGAAATTTGACCCTTGAGTCATGATATAAATTCATGACAATACATCAATGAAACTTGCAGACATTCTTAACAATTATGTTTTCCTGCAGCCATTTACAACAGAACTGTTTACTTACCAATTTGAAATGGGCCAGGACTACCCAAAATGAAGCATACACAAACCAAATTAAATGCACTTGTAACAGAGTTAATTCTTCTAAAAACTGGAAGTCATGTATCATTTCAACAGCGCCTGTGAGAAAATAAGCATGTTCTGCTCCCTGACCTACAAAGATTGGCAGTTCCTAGATTCAAATCCTGATCGGACCTGAGCAATAATTTGGCTGGCATAATAGACTTCATTCAGAGATGGGAATGGATGGGGTGGGGTGAGGACAGTGATTGCTCCTGATCACAGGCCAGGTTAGGTTTGGTAGACTCAGTATATGTTTTTAATCTCATAGTCAAGTAGCACACATTATCAGGCTATTTGGGACCCATCACATTGCAGCATTGTGGCAATCAGTACTTTACAGAGGGTAGGAACTGGACACAGAATAGTGCATCAGATTGTGATAGTTTGAATGCTGATGTTAGAAGAGGAAAAAGAGAGGCAGAATTGGGGTGGGCAAGGATGGAGATGGTCACAAATCCCATTAGGTTTCCTGCTGTGTAAGTGCTTAGTCAGTTCCATTGTCCCCTCAAAAGGATCTGTAGAGGCAGTTGAATGTGTAACACAAAGGGTACAATGGTTTCATCCAGTCCCAGCCTTAGACAGCAGCATATACTCTGAGTCTATTCTCCCAGAAGGACAAGTACTTACACAGCGGGAAGGACAGAAAACCATAACAAGGAACTCATCTCAACACTGTTTATGCTGCGTAGTCAGTTGAGAAGGAACTGCCCAATGCTGAAAGAGACCGAAACAAGGTCAGTCAATCTGCCTCACTTCATCATAATAAGAACAGCGAGAGGCAGTGGAAGGTAAAGAAGTGAAATAGTGATCATAAATAAAAATGAAGCACAAACACATGGTACCACCTCACCCACGATAAAAGAGCAAGTCACCTTAAGCCTCCATAGTGGATAAGATGAATCTGGATCTCTGTTGAAGAACCGTGTTGTCTTTGTCCCTGCACTTAACAAGTACTCCGCTGGTAACCCTTGTGTTTGTGAAATGTAACGGATCTGAAAGAGAAGGGACAAAACGATATAGATATTAGCAATTGTGCACTCCCTTCATGTGTCTACCATGGAAATCACAAACCCTTTATGCAACAATGTTAATCTACTTCACTGGAAGGCATGGAGTTTGTTGGGATGTTATTCTTCATGTTTCAGATGAGTGAGGTTTGACAGGCCTATTGAACACCAAAACTGGAATTTCTGGAAAAGCTCAGCAGGTCTGGCAGCATCTGTGAAGAGAAATCAGGTTAACATATCAGGTCCGGTGACCCTTCCTCAGAACTGATGTGAGCTAGGAAAATATGCTGAAGATAGGGTCGGGGCAGGGGTTAAGGAGTAAACGATAGGGGGGGGAGAGTGCTCAAAGAGAGAGAAGAACAGTTGGACAGACAAAGGAGTGGATAATGATCTGGCTAGGAGAGTGAATAGCTGTTAAGGTGCGTGTGGTATGGGACAAAGACATGGGAGAGTTCAGGCCCTAAAATTATTGAACTCAATAATGAGACCGGAGAGCTGCAGGGTCCCTATGTGGAAAATAAGGTGTTGTTCTTCCAGCTTGCTGAGCTTCACTGGAACACTACCTGAGACAGACATGCTGGCCAGGGAACACGGTGGTGTGTTAAAGTAGCAGGCAACTGGAAGCTAAGGGTTCTTTTTGCGGGCAGAAAGTAGATGTTCTGAGAAGCAGTCACCCAGTCTATGCTTCATTTCCTCAACGCAGAGGAGACCACAATGTGAGCAACGAATGGAGTAGACTAGATTGTGTGAAGTGAAGGTAAAGGGCTGCTTCAACTGGAAGGTATGTTTGGGCCCTAGGATACCGAGGAGGGAGGCGGTAAATGGGCAGGTGTTACACCTTCGACAGTTGCACGAGAAGGTGCCATGGGGCTGTAGGGGATTGTTGGGAGTGAAGGAAGAGTGGACCAGGGTATATTGGCGGGAACGGTCCCTGCAGAAGGCATACAAAGGAGGGGAGGGGAATGTGTGTCTAGTTATGGCATCTCACTGGAGGTGGCAGAAATGGCAGCTAATGATCTTCTAGATGTGAATGCTGGTGGGCTGGTAAGGAAGGACAAGGGGAACTCTATCGCTGTTGCAGGAGGAAAGAGAGTGGATGAGGGTGGAAGTGCGGGAGAGGGTGGAAGTGCGGGAGAGGGCGCTGTCAACAACGGTGCTGGAGAATCCTCGGTTGAGGAAGAAGGTGGACATTTCGAAGGCTCCGTTGTCGAAGTTGGCCACATTGGATCAGATGAGATGGAAATGGAGGAACTGGGGGGATGAGATGGAAATAGAGGAACTGGGGGAATGGAATGGAATCTTTACAAGAAGAAGGGTGTGAGGATGTATAGTCCAGGTAGCTGTGAGAGTACGTGAGTTTATAGTGGATATTAGTGGCCAGTTGATCCCCAGAAATGGAAACAGAGATGTCGAGGAAGGGAAGGGAGATACCAGAGATAGACCAGGTGAAAGAAAGCGGTGGAAATTGGAAGTGAAATCGATGAACATTTACAATTCTGGACAAAAGAAGGAAATAGCACTGATGATATCATCGATATATCGGAGAAAGAGTTGTGCATGGAGGCCGGAATAGGACTGGAATAAGGAAAGTTCCACGTAGGCCATGATGTGACAGGCATAACTGGGGCACATGTGTGTACCCGCCACCCTTCTGACCTGAAGAAAGTGACAGAAGTTAAAAGAGAAGTTGTTGAGGGTGACGACAAGCTTGGCCAAGCAGTGGGGAGTGATGGTGGGCGGGAACAGTTCAGGCCTTTGCTCCAGGAAGAAGCAGAGAGCCCTGAGACCATCCTGGTGGGGGAAGGACACGTAAAGGGATTGCACATCCATGGTAAAGAGGCAGCGGCTGGACCCTACAAAATGGAAATTCCAAAACTGATGAAAGCATCAGAGGAATTGCGATGTAAATGGACAGGGACTGGACCAGGGGAGGAAAGACCGAGTTAAGGTAGGTGGAGGTGAGTTCTGTGCGGCAGAAGCAGGCTGAAACAGTGGGTCTGACGGGCAGTCCTGTTTGTGGATTTTGGGCAGGAGGTAGAAGTGAGCTGTGCAGGGCTGGGGGACTATCAGGTTCGGAGACAGTTGTTGGGGGGAGGGGGGTGGCTGTAGTTGGTACAATGGCCTGATGTTCCATGGTGGGGTCACGATCCGGGGAAGTTAGAAGGAGGTATCTGAGAGCTGGCGTTTTTATTTAGGGCTCTTGATCCTTGAGAGTATTACATTACTGGGATGATCAGTGGCACCATCACAGCTACACACAATTCTACCCTTACCACATACACCTCCATCAAGGTTTACAAAACAGTAATCAAAAGTAGGAATCCTACTTACATTCTCCTCTCTTCTACAAGTCATTGAGCCCTAATTTAAGATGCCTCACTCAGGTTGGATAACTCAACTTTGAACATTTTACCATGCATGTCTCTATACAATACTACTCAACAGATAAGGAGGGACTTAAAATGTTTCAAAGTTTTCTCTGACCCATTTAGTGTAGATGTCTTGACAAATGTAGTTCAATGTACTCTCATCAGTGAACACTAGCTCCCTAATATCTATTTTTGCTTGTCCCGATATTGCATCACAGAGTAAGTTAGAGAAGCTGTTTTGTAGGATTACATGGTTATTGGTTTTATTCTGTTCATTATTGGTCTTTAAAATGCAGACTATTCTGCTACATTTAAAACTTACTGGCGGGCTTTAGCTGCCAAACTAATTAATTAACACTAATACACTGAGCACATAATAAGTAACACAGGAGAATAGGAGCAGGACTAGACTATCCAGCCCCTCAGGCCAGTTCTGCCATTCAATTAGATAATGGCTGATTTGTGTCTCCAGTGCACTTACGTATTGTTCATATATTTACAGTTGCAGTTACACAGTACGACATCTTTGTTAGGTTAAAAAATACAAAATAATTCAACTTCAATACCACTATAATTATTTGATTCAAATAATTTTTCTATAATTTTTTTTCCCTATCAAAACTGAAAATTGCCTGACTTATCCTCTTGATAATTCCCAGTTGGATAACTTTGCTCTGAAGGGCCCAAAAAACTCAATTATTTGAAAAAGCGCAAGCTGTTAAATACCTGCTTGGAAGCAAGCAATTGTTTAAATAGTTATCCGTTAATTCAAAGAGTCACCGAGACATCTGAGCAAATTACAAAGCATGTTTGAAGCTGTGATTCGGAGATGCCAGTGTTGTGCTGGGGTGTACAAAGTTCCAAAAGCTAGTGCTTCCAATTAAACCTGCTGGACTATAACCTGGTGTGTGTTTGAAGCTGAACACAGAGGCTTGCCTTACCCTCAAGCAAATTGCTTGAGAAACAATTCATCTAATCATTGCAACAATCTGTTGACTTAAGTTAAAATTTGATTTCTATACGTGAACTTACTTTGGAAATACCTTCTTCACAATGAAAGAATTAAAGAAGTCCTATTTTGAACAAGGTTTTCTTGTTCAAACAAGAAGCACATTAGATGAGCGTTTGTGGCTTCTTAGGAAAGTGCCACTGTTTCTGTACCTCAGCCAGACCTTTGGGATACTGAGTATGGCTCTGAGCTGATGGGAATATGTGGGTGGAGAACAAGGTCAACTGTAATTAAAAAGAAAATAAACAGCAAACGTTTTGATGACGGAGATCAGAAAGTTTTTTTTCATCTCGTCTCAGGACGTGGGTGTCGCTAGCAAATACAGCGGTCATTGGCATCCTTCATTGGTGATGGGACTTCTTGTTGAGCTTCTGTAACAACTGAGAGCTTGCTAAATGTCAGCCATAATTGATGAATCAAATACAAGCTGGATATTAAGGAAATAAATAAACTTGTTGGGTTTAGTTTAATTATCTGATAGCATCATGTTGACTTTGCTGAAACTTGCTTTTATATTTCCAGATGTTTACAAACCGAATTCAAACTTAAACATTTAAAAGTTAAATTCTACAAACCACCGTGGTGAGATTTGAACTTAGTTTACTCGTCTAGGCCTCTGAACTGCTTTGCTGGCTACCTGGCATACTTCTCCTGAGCCTAAGTTACCCAGTAAAATGATTACCTGCCCAGATAACCAATAATACATTACTTTGTTTTACCTCTCCTAAAAACACATGGCTTTTATACCACTTTTTAAAAAATCAATAGTTTCTGTTTGAAGCATCCCAGTGTTAGTACCAAGCACCCAAGTCAGATCTATAACAGGATTTGTTAAAGAAGTTGGTATATTGGTAATGTCCAGGCTCGAATCCCACCATGGTAGTTTGGTAGAATTTAAATTTAATCAAGAATATAAAGCTGATCTTGGTAATGGTTACCCTAACAACTATTGCTGATTGTTGTAAAAATCCATTTGGTTCATTTGTACATTTTGGAAGGAAATCTGCCGTCCTTACACAGTTTGGCTGTGACTCCTGACTCGTAGGATATGTGGAACAGTCCATCTTCCGCAGCTACACTGGCACCACCCCCCACCTTTTCCTCCGCTACATCGATAACTGTATCGGCGCTGCCTCGTGCTCCCACGAGGAGGTTGAACAGTTCATCCACTTTACCAACACCTTCCAACCCGACCTCAAATTCACCTGGACCGTCTCAGACTCCTCCCTCCCCTTCCCAGACCTTTCCATTTCTATCTCGGGTGACCGAATCAACACGGACATTTACTATAAACCGCCCGACTCCC
>NC_057728.1:4885854-4910245 GCF_004010195.1 Chiloscyllium plagiosum | reverse complement strand
ACCTCCTTCCACCTATCGCATTTCCAACGCCCCTCCCCCAAGTCCCTCCTCCCTACCTTTTATCTTAGCCTGCTGGGCACACTTTCCTCATTCCTGAAGAAGGGCTCATGCCCAAAACGTTGATTCTCCCCCTCCTTGGATGCTGCCTGACCTGCTGCGCTTTTCCAGCAACACATTTTCAGCTGTGACTCCTGACACACAACATTGAGGCTGACTCTCCCCAACCTTCTCATACAGCTAGCAAGCAACTCAGTTCAAGAGCAATTAGGGATGGGCAGCAAATGCTGACCTTGCCAGCAACATTCACATCCCATAGAGTCATGTAGCACAGAAACAGACCCATGGGTTCAACCAGTTCATGTTGAACATAATCCCAAACTAAACAAGTCCCACCTGGCCCATATCCCTCCAAATCTTTCCTATTCATATATCAATCCAAAAGTCTTTTAAACGTAATCATACCGACACCCACCACTTCCTCAGCAAGATCATTCCATGCGGGAACCACCCTCTGTGTAAAAGATATGTCTCTTATGTCTTTTTTAAAATCTCTCTCCGCTCATCTTAAATATGTGCCCCCTAGTCTTCAAATTCCCCATCTTAGGGAAAAGACAACTACCATCAACTCTATCTACACCTCTTATTATTTTATAAACTTCTATCAGTTCGCCTCGCAACCTCACAAACACCAGTGAAAAAAGTCCCAGCCTAACCAGCCTTTCTTTAGAAGTCAAACCTTCCATACCCAGCAACACCCTGGTAAATCCCTCCTGAACCCTCTCCAGCTTAATAATATCCTTTCTGTAACAGGGTGACCAGAACTGGACACAGTATTCCAGAAGAGGTGAAGGAAAAAAAGTTAAACACAAAACAAACTGAAGAAATTCTGAAATTAAAATAAAAGGATTCATGCTGAGGCAGTTCAGCATGGGTCATGGGTATAAAATCACTCAACATTGTGGCAAAGGGCTATTTAATACATTGGTTCCCTCATCAATAAGCAACCAACTTTGAAGAAGTTATTTTACATTTAGCACAAACCATGTCCAGTAATGCACATTAGTTCTTTGCAATTGAAATCCTCAGGTACTTAAGTAGGATTAGCTCCAGGGCATTCAGAGAATCTGCTGCTTTATCAGTCATTTGTTTAACCTTCTGCTGAAGAACAACTTAGAAATAACAAAGGTTTTGAACATTAGTCCTGCTAATTGTTAGTCACATAGTTGCATTTGGTGTGGATATTTCTTTTTGGCATTTGAGATGACCCATTGGCATTAAAAATTATTCCCCTAAATTATCAGAGGTCTACGTGCTGACTTTATACTGAGCCATCTTGCCCACATCAAAACTAATTAAAATGTGCCAGCACTTTGCTGTTCATGGGAGCTTATTGTACATACTGTAAATTGCACATCACATTTCCAACATTATAATATTTTTAAAGTACTTCACCAGTTGTAAGCACATTGGGACATCCCAAGATTATAAAAGATGCTAAATACAATGTTTTCCCATTTCTGATTAGAAAAATCTTAGTTTTGTAATATTCTCCAGTTCTCTCCTCTCCTAATAATACCTGAATACTGTGCTACCAGTGTACTCCAACTTAATTTCCAATGAATTGTGCTTCAACAGTGACATGGAACCATAGAGGTGCTTTGAAATGAACATCAAACTTATATAACATGTTCAATGAAGATACTGCCATTAACATAGCACATAACCAGACATGTTAGCAAGTGTTCAGTTCAGTATGGCTAATCAGAGTCTTGGCTGATCAGAGTCCTGCTTTATTCCACATTCCTGATTTTCATTTGGCTTAGTGCCCTGAATAATCATAGAAACCCTACAGAGTGGAAGCAGACCAGTTGGTCCATCAAGTCCACACCACCTCCTCCAAACAGCATCATACCCAGACGCACCCTCCTACCCTATCCATGTAACCCTGGCTTTCCCATGGCGAACCCACCGAGACTGCATATCCCTGGACTGTGGAAGGAAATCAGAGCACCTGGAGGACACCCACATCGCCACAGGGAGAATGTGCAAACTCCAAACAGACAGTTGCTAGGAGCTGGAATTGAACCCATTTCCCTGGCACTATGAGACAACAGTGCTAACCACTGAGCCACCATGCCGCCCGAAAGTGAGGAAAATGAGCAACACTTTCTACTTCTGATCACTATCCACTGATTCTACTAGAAATGGAAATATTTAGACACTGTTTTCTTATTCATCTCCCTAAATCTATTCCCCCACCAGTGGCAGCTATTCCTTCAGTGTCATGATCAGCAATTCCTCCATATCTCTTTCTTCCTTTAAGATGCAGCTTCAGACTATATTAGTAGCCAGTTATTTGGGCACCCGACCTCGTGGCTTTTGATGTAGTTTGATGTCAAACATTTGTCTGTTTATGCCCCTGTGAAGTGTTTTAGAATGTTTTGCATCATTAATGTAAGGACCGTACCTTTTTATTTTGTATTTTAAAAATTTGGGTCTCAAATGAGAAAAAGCTGTTTCAAAAACCAGTGTTTGAAAAGGTGGTTGCAGTTTTGAAAACATGGTAGCGACTGCAGATATTGTGTAAACCACTGTTTGAACAAGCAGTAACTGGGGTTTGAGTTGAACATGATTTATAGCCAAGGAATGTGTATGGATGCAGCTTCTGCTGACAAATTGATTGATCTAAGGACTAGCGACTAGTCATCAATGACAGAGGCCTTTAAGCCTGCCAGCAACTGTGTGGTTGGTTCTTAGGATTAATGAACACCTTGGAGTGCTGAACAAATTAGAAAGAGAGAAAGTGAGAGGGGTTTGGTTCTTGCCCAGCTCAGGAGCAGTCTCTCTGTTCTCTACAGTCAAAAGCCACTGTAAACCTAATGAAAATAAGTTTGTTTTTACTAAAACGGTTGTTGCAAGCTGTCACTTTTAACTGATAAGGGAATTGTGTCATTTACCAACCAGAGGAAGCATCCTAAGAAAGATGTCTAAATATTGGTAGAGCCAGCAGCAAGAGAGTCCTAAAGATCATTTGAATAATAGAACCTGCAACAAACCTGCAACTGTCTTTCCAGTCTTGCTCCTTTACCCATAACCTATTTACTCTGTCTATTTGGCTGTGCATTAAAGGAAAGTTTATAAATAGATTAATAGATATATGCTGATAATTTATAAGTGTTATCTATAGATAGAGTCTAATGGCTTATAATAAATAGTGAATCTTGTTCAGCACAGAAGCCTGGTCAGTGTTTTCTGTTAACCCGGGTCTGAAAGTCAGGAAAGTTGGGAAAGTTGTGCACTTTTAAAATCTTTAACTTTTACTATGACTCCAGGAATAGTGAGCCTTAATTTCCAATGTACTAAGTGCCGAGAATACGGTGCTGGAAAAGCACAGCAGGTCGGACAGTATCCGAGGAGCAGAAAAATCATCAGGCTTATGCCCAAAACGTCAACTTTCCTACTCCTCGGATGCTGGCTGACCTGTTGTGCTTTACCAGCACCACACTCTCGACTCTGATCTCAAGCATCTGCAGTCCTCACCTTCTCCAATGTGCTAAGTGTGGCAACATCAATTGAACTGCTGAACTCAGCACTCCCTGAATTGGGAGGGGGGAAATCAGATGGAGTTCTTGTTCTTGACTAATATCAGGTAGTGTAAATATAAGCTGAAGGTGAGGATTACCCTCAATATTGCATAGTCGGTTCTGTTATAACGTGGTAGTTCCATTCTCAAGCAATCCCGTGTTATAAGAAAATTGCATAATGGCAACACCATTTAAACCAATGGGGCCAGAATCATGTTATAACCAATACACACTTTAAAAGTTTGTGCTGTAGGAACAGCCTCCCCAGTTCGTCAATCGCGTTATAGCGAATTTGCATTAACAAAACGCACGTTATAGCAGAATGACCTAGAGTTCAATACCAACGGTCAGTATCTAGGCTCATACATGATGGGACAGCCAATGTTTCTGGTTACCAACACCACTGTACTTCAATAAAGACCCTGGGAATGGGTGAGAAGAAAAATTGAGAAAAAAAGTAATCACCACCTCCCTAGGAATTGAGATAGTTAGATAGCTGAGTATAAGCAAGGCCCAAAGTTCAATTCCAAGCGCTTCACAGATTAGCTGTTCACAGCCAAAGTAAGTCAGTCTGGGTTTCTGCATCTTGTCGTTACTTGAGTGACCTATGCCATCGAGTGACATCAGATCAAGGTGCCTTTGGAACGTTTACTCATCCTTATATCAGCCGTACTGGAGAAAGGCAGTGTTGTTACAACGGGTGTTTGATATCCTAGGTTAGGTGAGGAATATAAAAAAATAAAAATCAGGTCCAATCTTTATGACCATCTTTGCAAATATGCACAACAGGTAAAGAAATTCATAGTCCTGTCTGCAATGCGTTGTCTCATCAAATAGCCTATCAATCTGGTAGACTGGGAAGAATGTGCAGTAAGTCAGCATCAGTGTGAAGCAGACTAGGAGAATGGTCCTACATAAAAAAAGATGCTGGCAGTGGGAAATAAAGTCTGGCAGCATAAAGTATGTTCAACCTGCTTCCACCTGTCAGAACTGAAATTCCATGTCAAATAAAAGCAGGTACATTACTGGTTGTGTCTCTTTTGTGTATCTATTTATTCGGCAAATAATTTAAGTCAGGAGACATCACTGCAGCAGATTCACTTTGAAAATATCTAATATCCTAATTAATTAATTAAATAGATATGGTTGGGCAGATGATGTGTTGCAACTGCAGTCTGTCCAAGTTGGAGGTGTTGGTGCGATCCATGGTGACCACACCTGCACTAAGTATGTATTATTGGATTGACAATGGGGCACAAGGCAATGACAGATAATTTAAACCAATACCTTTCACAGGTCTTCAAGTCCGACAACACTATAAACATCCAGAAGACTTCAGATAAGCAAAGTGGGAGGAAAGATGGTGTAATAATCTCTATCATGAGGAACAAAGTATTTGCCAAACAAATGGGACTGAAAGCAATATTGTCACCAGGACATGATAGACTGCATCCAAGGATTTTAAAGGAAGTGACTGCAGAGATAACTAAGGAACTGGTCAAAATATAAAACCACGGGATTCCAGGTGGGTTCCAACAGTTTGGAAGTTTACCAGTTAGATGCCCCTGATCACGAAGGGTAGCAGAAAGACAACAGGAAACTATAGGAGAGTTAGCTTAACCACTGTAATTGGGAAATTGCAAGGGCCCATTATTCAGGAATTAATTTCAAAAGGCTTAATGCAATCAAACAGAGTCATAGTTTGTGAAAAGGAAATCATGTCATCATCAGATTTGCTTAAGTTCTTTGAGAATATAACAAGCAGAGTTGATAAATGGGAAACAGTGGATGTTGTGTATTTGGATTTCCAGAAGGCATTCGATAAGGTGCCACATAAAAGATTGTTGCACAAACATAGGAGTTCATAGTATTCGGAGGACGATGCATAAGCATAGATTGAGGATTAGTTAACAGAGAAGACAGGGAGTTGGAATTAAAAGGCGTTTTTTCAAAATGGAAAGATGTAACTTGTGGTGTGACACAAGGTTCAGTCCTAAGCCTCAATTATTTACTGTGCATATTAATGACCTAGAGGAAGGGATAGAGTATAATTTGCTATTGATACTAAAATAGACTGAAGACAACATAAGGAATCTGCAAAGGGGTACAGATAAGTTGAGTGAGTGGGCAAAAACTTGGCAGATGGAGTTTATTGTAGGAAAGTGGAGGTCAGGCACTTTGCTAGTGCAGTGATTGGACCAGGTTGACCTTGTTGACTATGAGGTCATTGATTGGGGTTGTTAAACTGGGCCAATCAGAAAGCCTTGGCTGACTAATATCACCTGTAGATGATGAATAAAGATTCGTGCACTTTGTGTCTTTCACTGTGTCTCACACCTGCACACACACACCATGGGTGCTGGGGATAAAATAAGCACTACTAGGTAAAGAAAGAGAAAAAAAAAAATAAGCACTACTAGGTAAAGAAAGAGAAAAAAAAATCACCTGTAGATGAGAGCCCGGGTGTCCTTGGAGAAGGAGCACGCAGTGTCCACCAACACCCTGGAGTTGTTCAGGGAGAGGTGGGCGCCGCAGGGAGTGGAGTGCATTATTTCCCCCTCCAACTCTATTTTGATTTAGTCCCTACCCTCCCCCTCACTGTTTTGATCACACAGCACTGCCCTTTGATGTAAAGGGCAGTGTTTGTCACTGGTCACCCGGGTGTTTTCCTATCTTCCTGGTGGTGGAATTTGAATAAAGATTCGTGCACTTTGTGTCTTTCACTGTGTCCCACACCTGCACATACACACCATGGATGCTGGGGAAAAAATAAGCACTACCGCACTTAGGTGGTAGTGTGGGAGTTAAATTATTTTTTAAAAAAAGAAAAAAAATAATCTCCTCAGTGATGTGAAGGGCAGTGTTTGTCACTGGTCACTCGGGTGTTTGCCTATTGTGAGTGTATATGCAAAAAAAAAATCACCTGGAGATGAGAGCCCGGATGTTCTTGGAGAAGGAGCACGCGGTGTCCACCAACACCCTGGAGTTGTTCAGGGAGAGGTGGGCGCCGCAGGGAGTGGAGTGCATTATTTCCCCTTCCAACTCTATTTTGATTTAGTCCCTACCCTCCCCTTCACTGTTTGATCACACAGCACTGCCCTTTGATGTGAAGGGCACTGCTTGTCACTGGCCACCCGGGTGTTTTCCTATAAAGATTCATACACCTTGTATCTCTCACTGTGTCTCACACCTGCACACACACAAAAAAACCATGAGCTTATAGAATGGTGAGTCATACTCAAAGGGTTGAACAGTCTGTTCCTGCTCCTATATCTTCCGTCCTTGTGTCAACTCACAGCTCACACTGATAAAATTAAAAAGGGTAACAATCAGAGTCTCAAATGCATGACTTGACAATTGGAAGGCTTCCAAGGTATAATGAAAGGAAGCATGAAAACACTTGAACAAAATAATGCTCAGGGATTGTAGATTGTCACCTTTTCTCTTTCACTGAGTTATCAATGTTTTTACAAATGAAGTCAGAATAATTGGGGCTCAGTGGTTAGCACTGCTGCCTCATAATGCCAGGTTCAATTCCAGCACTGGGCGACTGTCTATGTGGAGATTTCATGTTCTCACCGTGTCTGCGTGAGTTTCCTCCAGGTGCTCCAGTTTCCTCCCACAGTCCAATGATGTGCAGGTTAAGTGGATTGGCTATACTAAATTGCTCATAGTGTCCAGGGATATGTAAGTTAGGTGGATTAGCTATGGTAAATGCAGGGTTACAGGGGTGAGTCTGCATGGGATGCTATTTGGAAAGTGAGCGTGAATTTGTTGAGCCGAATGGCCTGTTTTCACACTGTAGGGATTCTACTATAATTATCTGCTAACTGTTACATAAAGTGAAATGATACTGAGTTAAAGTTATTCTTTTAAGTTTTGGCTGCCTGGCATTAAGTTGGACATCAAGACAACTTTGCATCAATTGGTAGAGTAAAGCATTGATATTTTGGAGCTGAGGTTTCTGATATTACTCCTCTCAATGAATAGAAACAGGGAGATTCCCTGGGTCCAATGGCCAACCTTTGTTAGTGGAGGGAAAGCAGCAATAATATTGGGAGATACAGACAGTGATCAGTTGTTTTCACTTGAGAGTTTCTTTCAGAGAGTCCTGGCATCAATAATACAATTTTCTCTCACCAATTTCTCCTGGTTTAATTAATGTGGTTTTATTTCCTACTCAGTGCCCAGGGCTTTGTTGATCTTTTGATTACATTACCAATGCAATCACAGGTTGGAGCCTTTCTTGGGGAGCTGGTAGTATGGCCATGAAATTGGCTGCTTTTGCTGAATGAAAGGCGCTTTTTCTCTCTTTCAGTGATGTAAGTTTATAATGTAAACCATCAGCGACACACTTCAGACAGAGGATCAAAATCAATGCATTCAGAGGCCAGGAATTTTTAAGACAAGGCAGCTCGCTAAGTATAAGACTGCCCCTTTTTTGACACTATGATTAATATCACAGTATCACAAACAGAGCGAAATATGCCAAGCCACTACAGCACAGAGACAAGAAATAAAAACAAAGTACTAGAGAACATCAGCAGGTCTGGCAGAGACAGATGCATTTTGAGACTTTTCTTCAGAATGGAGGCACAAGTTGGAAAATGAAGCTGAAATTTGGACAAGCTGAAGAGTTAACTAAAACTTATTTCCAACAGGTAAAACAAGGAAGAACTTGCATTCATGTCATGTACTACATGACTTTGCAATATCCAGAATTGTTATGCAACCAGTCAAGTACTGTTCCTAATCAGAGCAACTACGTTAGGCAAGATCCTATATACAGAGGAACCTCAATTATCCGAATATCAGCTTATCCAAAGAGGCTCTCAAGGTCTTGATAGTCTCCTGAACAGGGAGCAGACATCACAGAAAACTCCGAACCCCAGAGGAAATCAATTAACTGAAAAATCAGTTATTCGAACGAAATGGTGCCCGCCCACCTCGTTTGGATAATCGAGGTTCCTCTGTACTTAAAAAGAGAAATAACCAGATAAACCACTTCAGTGATATAAACATATGCGTCATGGGCAGGAATAGCCACACAGGGCCTAGAGCTTGCTTGTCGTTCAATAATGGAAGGTGCCAGTGTTGGACTCAGGTGGACAAAGTCAGAAATCACATGACACCAGGTTGTAATCCAACAGGTTTATTTGAAATTACAAGCTTTCAGAATGAAGGGGCTATGCTCTGAAAACCTGTCATTCAATAAGATCATGGCTGATCATATTGAAATCTCAAATCCACATTCCCGTCTACCCTTGATAAACTTTCACTTCGTTGCTTAACAAACATCTATCTACCTCTGCCTTAAAAATATTCAAAGATACTGCTTATACCACCATTTGAAGGAGAGAGTTCTAAAGACAAAATGACCTAATCTGAGTTTTAAATGGATGACCTCTGATTTTTAGACAATGAGATTTCATTTTAGATTCTCCCTTAAGAGGTAACATCATCTCCATATATAACCTATGAAGACCCTTCAAGATTTTGTGTGTTTCAATCAAGCCACCTCTTACTTTTCTTGACACCAGCAGATAGAAGCTGAGTCTGTCCAACCTTTCCTCACAAGACAACCTATCCACTCTGGATTTTAGTCCAGTAAGACCTTCTCTGAATTGTCCCCAACGCATTTTATATTATTTCTTAAATAAAGAGATAAATACTGTGCACAGCACTCCACACACAGTCTAACCAGTGCTCTAAATAACCTCCCTACTTTTGTATTCAATTTCTCTCATGGTAAATGGTAGTGTTCTGTTAGCTTCCTTGTCTGAGGTTAAATGTTGATCAGGACACTAAAAGAAACTGCCTTAGTCACGAGATTCTAGAAGCACCTCTTTGATCAAAATATGATTGAGGTGCATTTCAAAAGCAGTGAGCTGATGGTGTCAAGCGACAGTAATGTCGGCACTGTGGGTGGCTCAGGAAAACTGATGGGTTTTCTTCACTAGAACCTCATCAGGTTCCTTCGAATGCACTTGCCAAACCCACAAGGTCTGCCATCAGAACAAGGGCAGCAGATGCATGGGAACACCTCCATGTACAAGTTCCCCTCCAAGCCACACACCATCTTGACTTGGAACTGATTACTTTGCTAAATCGCAATCCTGGCAGTCCCTCCCGAAAAGCATTATGGATTGCAACAGGTTAAGAAAGTAGCTCATTATCACTTCAAGAACAATTGGGATGGGCAATAAATGCTGGCTTAGCCAGTGATTTATACATCCTATGAAGGAATAACTCTTAAAAACTGGTATTTAATGGACATGAAAATATGAGATTAACTCTCTAATTTTTATACTAACAGCAAAATATAATTCTGAGCAGCCAAATAGTACCCCACGTGAGGGACACAGCAGACACTCTCCTCATCCTCACCCCATCATTGCTATGCCCATTCAAAAATCCCCTCACCCAGTCTCCCGTCTTTCAATTATCTCCTAACTCACTTGACCATCTCTACTGACCTCAATCTCACCTGACTGTCCACCCTCATCCAATGTGACATACATGGTATCCAACCATCTTGACTGAAGTTAATGGCTCCCCACTGATTGTATTATCTCTTGATTGAGCTTTTACCTGGGTGAAAATCATGAAGAAACTCTGACTTCTGTATAAAATATTTCATAGTGGCATATACAATCCTAGTCTTGTATACACTGTACCTATAACTACGTAGATACATGTATAGTAGTGTGCGTGCAATTCATACAGTTGAGATAAATATGAGAATTATATTTAATGGAAAGCTAGATAAACATGAGGGAGAAAATGGAAATAATCCTGGATCAGACAAAGCTCATACAAAGCATAAACATTGGTGTTGAACATTTGGTTTGAATAGCTATTTTTGTTCTGCACATTGCACTGAACATAGGATAGTGAGTTAGAAAGGTATGGCTGTTGAAAAACATGCATGAGTCTCCTACTTTGAAATATACCAATATTTACATCAGTGGTCGGCAAGTTGTTGGAGGGGACTCTGAGCGACAGGATTTATGTCTATTTGGAAAGGCAAGGACTAATGAGGGATAGTCAACATGGCTTTGTTCATGGGAAATCATGTCTCACAAACTTGATTCCATTTTTTGAAGTAGTAACGAAGAGAATCAATAAAGGCAGCACTGTCGACATGATCTATATGGACTTCAGTGAGGCGTTCAACATGGTTCTGCACAGTTAACAAGGTTAGATCGCATGGATTACAGGGAGAACTAGCTATTTGGGTACAGAACTGGCTCGTAGGTAAGAAATAGAGGGTGGTAGTGGAGGGTTGCTTTTCACACTAGAGAACTGTGACCAGAGATGTACAGGATCAGTGCTGGGTCAACTGCTTTTTATCATTTATATAAATGATTTGGATGTGGACGTAAGAGGTAGGGTTAGTAAGTTTGCAGATGACACCAAAATTGGAGGTATAGTGGACAGCGAACAAAATTACCTCAGATTACAATGGGATCTTGATCAGATGGGCCAATGGACCAAGGAGTGGCGGATGGAGTTTGATTTAAATAAATGTGAGGTGCTGTATTTTGGAAAGGCAAATCAGGGCATGGCTTATACACTTAATGGTAATGTCCTTGGGAGTGTTGCTGAACAAAGAGACCTTGGAGAGCAAGTTCATATTTCCTTAAAAGTGGAGTCGCAGGTAAATAGGATAGTGAAGAAGGCATTTGGTATGCTTTCCTTTATTGGTCAGAGTGTTTAGTACAGGAGTTGGGAGATCATGTTGCAGCTGTACAGGACATTGGTTAGGCCACTATTGGAATACTATGTGCAATTCTGGTCTCTATGCTAATAGGAAGGATGTTGTGAAACTTGAAAGGGTTCAGAAAGGATTTACAAGGATGTTGCCAGGGTTGGATGGTTTGAGCTATAGGGAGAAGCTGAATAGATTGGGGCTATTTTCCCTGAATCAGTGGAGGCTGAGGGGTGACCTTATATACGTTTATAATATCGTGAGTGGCATGGATAGGGTGAATAGACAACGTCTTTTCCCCAGGGTTGGGGGAATCCAAAACTAGACTGCATAGGTTTAAGGTGAGTGTGGAAAGATTTGAAAGATACGTGAGGGGCAACCTTTTCATGCAGTGGATGGTGAATGTATGGAATGAGCTGCCAGAGGAAGTGGTGGAGGCTGGTACAATTACGACATTTAAAAGGCATCTAGAGGCATATATGAATACGAAGGGTTTGGAGGGATATGGGCCAAATGCTGGCAAATGGGACTAGATTAATTTAGATATCTAGTCAGCATGGATAAGTTGGACCAAAGGGTCTGTTTCCATGCTGTACAGTTCTATGACTCTAAATCAGTTCAGATTTTGTGTGGAAGTCTTTGGAATTAGACATGAATGCACACCTTCTTAAAGAGGCAAGTGTACTACCCACTGATCCATACTGACAGACATTGAAAATATGAAATCACAAACAATAAGATGCCAAACGGGAACAATGAACAATGAGGCAAAATTACTTGATAATAATAGATCAATCAGGCTAGATATGGGATTGGACTTGTGATCCACTCCAATTAAAGTGTACCTGATCGTACTCCGAAGCTCCTGGATACAATGGCCACCCCAAGAATAGTTCGGCAATAACACACCCAAGTGACCACATGTCAATGGCCTCACAAAACAGCAGTCCCAGGATGATCTCTGGTGCTCTATTGAGAGAAGAGAAAAAAAGTTAAGGGTTAGGCATACAAACATTCTTCCTTTACTCCATTTTCTCTCCCCTGTCACTTATAGTTCTATAGCATTGCCGAATCTCCAGTATCAAACTATCCATCTGCTAGCTCAAATAATAAGGTAACATTCTGGAACAAGAGTTCCAGCTGACTGCTCATGTGCCTCCCACCAGGTCTCACATTTTTCCCATTTCTTCTTATGGCCTTTACTGGCTCTGAATGGAGGCAACCCCAAAAATAGTATCAACATCAACCATGACCACATTACACCTCCAATGTGGAGGGGTGGGGTCGGGAGGTATAATTGGGTGCACTTCAATAATCAGCAGATTGTTAACTGCTTGCCTAAGGTATTGGGAGCTGCACAGCTCCAGCCTGTGGAACAGGACCAATAACATGGAAAACATTCTTTGTTTATAGAAAGTGGAAGTTTTGAAAAGAAACCTATGCCACAGCAATTATATTTTAATAAGACTAATATTTCCCTAACCTATTCTGAGTTCCAAATCTCCAATAGCTCTGGCCAATTCTACTATTTAGATATTTAAGTGATTTTTTTTTTAATGTTGGCAACTGGAGCAATGGTTGCAGAGTTAGTTCACAATGTGGCTCATTTGTCTCGTTCCCTTCTTCCATTCCCACCCCTCAACACAAATTGGTCACCATCCGCTCACCAATTAACCTCTCATCTCCACAGACATTGGAAGTTTTGTCTCCCAGAGTTTGCGATCTAGGGATGAACCACCTCCCAACTCATTCCGACTCAGCCTAAGTTCCAGAAGGCATTCGGTAAGATGCTGCAACAAAGGTTACTGCTGAAAATGAAAGCTCATGGCGTAGAGGGTAACGTATTGACACTGAAGGGAGATTTGCTTGCTAATATGAAGCAGATAGTAGGAATAAATCGATCTTTTTTAACCTGCCAAAACGTCATGAATGGTGTGCTGGATCCTCAATTGTGCCCAAGGTCTTGTAGCTAAATTTGCTGATGACACACAGATAGGCTGGAAGATGTATTGTGAAAAGGGCATAAGGAGTCTACAAAGGAATATAGATAGATAGGTTGAGTGAACAAAGATTTGGCAAATGTGGAAAAGTGTGAAATTATTTTATTTTGCCAGAGAGAATAAAATGACCTGAATGGTTACCACATTATGGAAATGATGAGAGGTTGCAGAGCTCTGAGATGCAGAGAAATCTGAGTGTCCTAGTGCATGAATCACAGGAAGTTAGCATGCAGGTACAGTAAGAGTAAAGAAGTTATGCTTCCATTATACAGCACATTGGTGAGATTGCATTTGGACTACTATGTACAGTACTAGTCACAGAACTTACAGAAAGATGTCAATGCATTGGAAGCCATTGGAAGACACTTTACTAGACTAATCCTGAAATGAGAGGATTGCCTTATGAAGGAAGGATAGACAGGCTCGGTCTGTATCCTCTGAAATTTAGAAGTGTAGGAGGTGACTTAATGGAAACATAAAAAATCCAGAGGGAATTTGCCTTGGCAATGTGGAAAGGATGGTTCCTCTTGTGGGAGGATCTAGAAATAGGCGTCATCGTTTAAAAGTAAGGGATTGCCCATTTAAGAGAGAGATGAGGAACAGGTTTTTCTCAGAGGGTTGAGTATTCCCTTCCTAAAAGGCATTGGATGCAGAATATTTAAATATCTTGAAGGCAGAGGTAGATAGATTCTTGATTACCAAGGAGATGAAAGCTTAAAAAGGATGTACAGAAAAGTAGAGTTGGCGTTAAAATGAGATCAGGCATAATCTTACTCAATGGCAGAGTAGGTTTGAAGGCTCAAATGGCCTACGGTTGTTCCTCAATCATATGTTTGGAAATCTGATCTCTGATCCTTCCAGGATAATGCAGTTCCTTCAACTTAGCATAGAACAGCGCTATTTCACTCAAAAGGCTTTCACAACCAGCTACCACAAACCTTTTCTTTGCCAACTGCAAAGAAAGAACAGACCTGAACTGAATCTAACTCAACAGGCCAATAGGAAACAAATAAGGATATATAAAAAGGGAAAACACAGTTGAACAAATTAGAGCAAAACCAGAGATACAGATAGATTACACTAATCCCATATTACAACAGTAAGAATATTTCGCTAAATCTGACACACTTTGCCAATGTCCTGAGGTTATGAAATATGCTTTATAAATGCAAAACGTCTTTCATTAGATAGAAAGAATAATAAAGACTTGTATAGGTAAATAAATGTACATTTATAAATATAGATGGATAGAAAGATAGAAATTTATATATAGCTAAACATTGAAAAGTGTGTAATAAATCAGAATCAAAGTGGAATTGCATTTCCATGTGAAACTAGGCAGAAGTTCCAAGCTTTGTGCCGCATGAGGTCCTCTAACACTTCTGTAAATTTGCTAAACTAACAGTGTTCCTGCCTATGACTGTGTTTTATTTATTGTTATGTGCAGACCTGCTATCAGAAGGTAACTTCTATTTTCCCCAAACTCTTTTCTTTCCATAACACAGCTCATTGATAGCCACTAAAGGGAGTTGGACAGAGTATTGTGTGCCTGGTCCAAGTCAGCTCTGGTCAAAACAAAGAATTTCAACTGACAAGTAATTTCCTGCTCAAATGTATTACACACAATCTATGATCCGGTCATAACCTTTTTTAAGATTGCATAATACTATGGAGTTCCTGATTAATCACATGATTGTTGGTCACATTTGTAGCCTGCAGATCAAAGGATCAGCTTGCTACATTACCTCACTTTAATTTCTGTTTGCCTTCAGCATAAGTTATTAAATAATGCTGCTCATGTATTACAATCTGTTAATAAAAGGAAAGTTAAACACTGCCTCTGTTGTGAAAGCAGAGACAGTGAATAAATTGATTGCGGAAAGTAAAAGGCTTTAGATTTGACCATCCAATTTATAATTATTCTGATCTCAGTAAGGACAACAGTGAGGCACCACAACCAACCTGGATGTCTTTGGGTTGGAGGGAAGACTGAGAAATGGAAAGAATGCATAATTAGTTGGTGAGGAGGAAATGTCAGCAAAGTGCTGTGAAAAATTATGCAGTAAAAGAAAATGTTGAGCAGGGAAATGATGGTTCAACAGGAGCAGGACTATTTTCTCTTCCATGTTTGATCATTGATTTTAATTCAGGAGTGCTCGGCTCTGCTTGGAATCTGAAGATGGATGATTTTTGCTTTTATTACCGTTACAGTTCAGACGTTATATTGTTCATGCATAAGTTTCCCTCAGAAGATTAAAAAGACCACATTCAAATCATAATTGGCTAGATGTTAAATGATCTGTCATCAGGAAACAGGTGATCCCAGTCTTGAAATGCCCCATCCTATAGAAAAGACAACTATCATTACCTCTATCTATACCTCTCATTATTTTATAAATTTCTATCAGATCACGTCTTAACCTCCAATGCTCCAGTGAAACAAGTCCCAATCTATCCAGCCTTCCTTTATAATTCAAACCTTTCATACCTGGCAACATCCTGGTAAATTTCTTCTGAACCCTCTCCTGTTTGATAATATTCTTCCTATAACTGGGTGACCATAACTGGACACAGTATTCCAGAAAAGATCTCACCAATGCCTGCACAACCCCAACTCAAAAGGACTAAACAATGAAGGCAAGTATGCCAATCACCTTTTTAACCACCTGTCTGTTTGTGACATGAATGTTAGGCCTCATGTTTACTGTACAAAGACTTCATATTGTAAAAGCTGTAAAGCACCAATCTGAATTCATTTACTGTTTACTCCATGAGCTCAGATGTGCAAGTTAGTGATGGTGTAAATACATTGTTAGATGTTAACACTTCAAATGGTATAAGGTGCTGTCACTGTAAAAGGTCTCAATGGACAATGCTAAAACTCATTTTTTAAAAGGTGATAGCAGCATGCCTAGTAAATCACAATTTCATCAGACAGAGCCAACATGGTTTGGTGATAGGGAAATCATTTTTAACTGATTTATTGAAGTTGCTTGTCTAAGTGACAGCCATGGTGGATAGGCAGGAACTGGTGGATAAACCTGAACTTCCTAAAAGCACGTTATAAAATGCCATAAAGCTTGCTGCACGAGACCAGATTGTGTTGGGGGTAAAATATTAACATGGACAAAGGACTGGTTAACTAACAGGAAGCCGAAAGTAGTTGATATAAATGTGTATTTCTTGTGTTAGCAAGCTGCCACTCCTATGCACTCCCTCCAGTGCAATCACACCCTTCCTATAGTGCAGTTACCAGAACTGCACACAGTACTTCAGCTGTGGCCTAACCAAAGTTCAGTACAGCTTCAACAAAACTTTCCTGCTCTTATAATCTGTGCCATGACTGAAAAAGGCAAGCATTCCATATGCCAGCTTACCTACCCTATTAAACTGTCGTGCCACCTTCAGCGATCTGTGGACAAGCACCCCAAGGTCCCTCTGAGCTTCCTGGTGTCATGCCCTTCATTGAGTGCTCCTTGTCTTGCTACTTCTTCCAAAGTGCATCACCTCACACTTGTCATGGTTGAATTCCAACTGCCACTGATCTTCCCATGTGACCAATCCATCTATATCATCTTATAGTCCGAGACCTTCTTCCCCACTGTCAATCACTTGGCTAATCTTTGGATCATTCAAAAACTTACTTATCTATTCGCCCACAGTATTTGTATATAAAACAGGATACTAGTTAAGCAGAAAGAGATTCCAAATATTGGTAGTACAGAGGATTATCGGTGTTCCTGGACAGAAAGTTAATTTGCAGGTGATTAGAAAAAAAAAGGATTGTGGTCTTTTATTGCAGGGAGAATGGAATATATGGGTGGGGATCTTTTACTGGAAGTGTACAGAGCATTGGTGAGACCACATCTGGAGTCCTATATGCTGACTAACAAGTTTCGAGATTTTCAATTGTTATGTGGATGAGAGTGGGGTCTGTAGGGGGAATGAGCAAACTGATCATAACATCATGATACAGGGAGCCATTCAAGAGAGATTAGAAAAGAGAAATGTATTTGTAATTGGAGATGGTAGAGTCAGAGAAATAGTCACTGATCTCTGCAGCCAGAATTGACAGTTCCAAAAGCCATGATGCCTACCTGGTGCCCGGTTTCAGAATATCTCATCTGGGCTGCAGAGAAACTTGGAGTGGAAAGGGGAAAGATCCAGTTGTCGTGGTAACTATGTAGGCACCAACAATATAGGTAGAAAGAGGAAAACTTTTTTTAAAGTTCATTCATGGGATGTGGGGGCCATCGCTGGATAGGCAGCAGAATTTATAGCCCATCCCTAATTGCCCAGAGGGCAGTTAAGCGTCAACCACATTGCTGTGGATTTGGAGGCCAGAACATGTAAGGATGGCAGATTTCTACCCCTAAATCTCATTAGTGAACTAGATGGGTTTTTCTGACAATCGACAATGGAGTTATGGTCATCATTGGATTCTTAATTCCAGGTACTTATTGAGTTCAAATTGCACCATCTGAACCCAGGTCCCCAGAATGGGTCTCTGGATTAACAGTTCAGCGATAATACCACTAGGTCGTCTCCTCCCAAAGCTGCTGAGAGAATGTGAGCAGCTTGTGGCTAACCAAAAAGACTACTGCCTGGGTCATGAGCAAATGGGCACAGGACGGGGGGGGGTGTCAGTTGCATGGAAAATTGTAACATCAAAGGCAAAGGAAAATGTTGGAATGCAGGTTAGTAATGGGGTTAATTCTTACCGGAAATAAAAATGAAGGGACAAAATGTGAGATTGTAATATTGTACTAAGGGACCATAAAAGTATAAGGAAATTTGCAAATAGAACTTAAAGGCTTTGCATCGTAATGAATGAAGCATTCAAAATAAGGTAGAAAAACTGATGGCACAAATTGAGGGAAATGAATATGATCTCATAGTCATTATAAAAACATGGTTACAAGGAGATCAAAAATGGGGACTTAACATTCAGAGATATTAACATTCATTGACCTTTCGGAGAGAGAGGAGGGATGGAAACTGTGGTGGACAGCACTATTAATAAGAAATGAAATGAAGACAGTTGTGAGAGATAATCTAGGCTCGGATGATACAAGAGTCAATTTGGGTGGAGTTAAAAAGCAGCAAGGGAAAGAAGACATTCTTTGGTAGGAATATGTACAGACCCCCAAACACTTTATGGAAAAAGCTGTAAAATCAACAAATGGAGCATGTATACAGAATAGAACAATAATTATAAATGGCTTTAATCTTCATGTTGGTTGTGTTAATCAAATTGTAAAGGGTAGCTATGACAACAAATTTATAGAGTGCATTATGGATAGTTTCTTAAAGCAGTATGTGAGGAAGCCAACCAGGAGAAGGCTTTTTTGGATCTGGTAACGGGTAATGAGGCAATAATAAATAACTGCTGAGTAAAAGATCCCCTAGGATGTAGTGATCATAACATGAAAGAATTTCATATTCAGTTTAATAGTGAGAGACAGCATTGCTTAACTTAAATAAAGGATAGAGTTAGGTAAAATGGGTTGGGTGGATAGATGAGCAGAAATGACAGTAAGCAGGCAGTGGCAAAAATTTAAGGATGTAATTCATGACTCTCAGCAGAAATATACGCCAAGAAGGAGGCAAGAGTCTAAGAGAGGGATGAACCAACCATAGCTAAGCAAGCAAGTTAACGAGAATGTATCAGGAGGCAAATGTCTGTGATAGTCCTGAAGACTGGGATAAATTCAGAATCCAGTAAAGGAGGACGAAAAAGATAATGAAGACAAGAGAAAATAAACTACAAACCAAACCAGTGAGGAATATAAAAACTAACAAGAGGTTATTTAAACAGAGTGAACAGAAGAGAGAGGTCAACATGAACACTGTGGACCCTCAGAGGCTGAATCTCAGGTGATGGTTATGCGGAACAAGGAAATGGCCAAGGAATTGAATGGGCATTTTGCATCAGTCTGGAACATTCCATTCATACTAAAGAATGCAGGAGGATGAATTAAGTACCATTACCAAATAAGTAGTATTAGACAAATTAAAGACAGTTAAGTCCCTGGCCCCTGCATCCTCAGATTGTAAAAGAGGGAGCTACAATGATGCTTTGGTCATAATTTTCTAAAAATCATTAGATTCTAGAGAAGTATCAGAGGATTGGAAAACTGCTAATGTGATACCTCTATTCACAAAGGGAGGGAGGCAAAAAGCAGATGACAATAGACTGATTAGCCTAACATCTACTCAGATGACTTTTAAATGTTGCAATTGTACCACCTTCCACCACTTCCTCAGGCAGCTCATTCCATACACGTACCACCCTCTATGGGAAAACTTTGTCCTGTAGGTCCCTTTTAATGTTTTCCCCTCTCAACCTAAACCTATGCCCTTTAGTTCTGGCCTCCCCTACCCAGGGAAAAGACTTTCTCTGTTTATCCTATCCATGCCCCTCATAATTTTGTATACCTTTATAAGGTCACCCCTCAGCCTCCGATGTCCAGGGAAATCATCCCCAGCATTTTCAGTGCCTCCCTGTAGCTCAAATCCTCCAACCCTGGCAACATCCTTGTAAATCTTTTCTGAACCCTTTCAAGTTTCACAACATCCTTCCTGTAGCAGGAAGACCAGAATTGCACGCAATATTGCAAAAGTGGCCTACAACATGACCTCCCAACTCCTATACTCAATGCTCTGACCAATAAAGGAAAGCATACCAAATGCCTTCTTCACTATCCTATTGACCTGTGACTCTACTTTCAAGGAGCTATGAACCTGCACTCCAAGGTCTCTTTCTTCAACAACACTCCCTAGGACCTTACCATTAAGTGTATAACTCCTGCTCTGATTTGCTTTCCCTAAATGCAGCATGTCTCATTTACCTAAATTAAACTACATCTGCCACTCCTCAACCCATTGGCCCATCAAGATCAAGATAACCTTCTTCACTATCCACTACACCTCCAATTTTGGTGTCATCTGCAAACTTATTAACTATATCTCCTAAGGTCACATTCAAATCATTTATATAAATGATGAAAAGAATTGGACCCTTGTGGCATTCCATTGGGTCACAAGATGCCTGAAAACATCTAGTCTGAAAACAATCCTCCACCACCGCCCTCTGTCTTCTCGCTTCGAGCCAGTTCTGTATCCAAATGGCTAGTTCTCCCTGTATTCCATGAGAACTAACCTTGCTAGCCAGTCTCCCACAGGGAATCTCGTCGAACGCCTTATTGAAGTCCACATAGATCATGTCAACCACTCTGCCCTCATCAATCCTTTTTGTTACATTTTCAAAAAAGTCAATCAAGTTTTGTGATCATAATTACTTGCTGTCCCTGCATAGTACCTATGATCCATTACCAGGTCACCCTTCCAGCTGTAGTGTAGCATTCTGCAATCTCTTTGCGAATAAACACTGTGGTATTTTTCTATTTTTTCTGCCAAAGTGGATGTGTTCATATTTTCCCACACTATACTCCACGTACCAATCTTTTGCTTACTCATTTAAAGAATCAACAAAGAGATTTAGGTATGGTATGTCGAGATTTAGGTATGGTATGTCCTCCTCAGAATTTATTTTATTCTCTATATCTATGACATCAATAAATTTTCAACCATACATTTGATCCCTTCATCTAAGTAACTTGTATAGATTATAAATTGTTGAGGGACAAAAACTGATTCCCCATGGCCAACATTCTTTTTAAATTTTCTTGTCGCTGCATGGAACTGTGAGGTACATGCGCCATTGTAGCTTCTGTGATTGGAAGCTTCCCAACAACTGCAGAACATTGCCTATAGTATCCTTTAGTTATCATCTGTCAATGCAAACATTTATTAGCAAGCTCTACTTCCCGTTAGTTGACCAATCCATGGTAATATGTTGCCCTTGCTATTTGTTGTGGTCATATCTACCAAAACCAGCTGAGATTTCTTTTGTAGATATATTGCCATCAATCCTTCTTATCAGTAATTATTTTTTTCCCCATTAGTTTCTTCTAATTACGCCAGAGAGGTTAGTTGTGTTTCTGAAAGAAGTTGTCTCCTTTTGATATTGTAATGAGGTAGACATGTGACCCACCCATCTTCACACATGTTTATAGCATCATATTTTTAAATCAAATTCAAACACACAGTGTAGCAGTTTTGGTGCTGTTTGTTTTAAACACTGGAACTGGCTGTATCAAATAACCTACTATCAACTCCTCATGGTTGCATGTCAAGAATGTCTGATGATCAGAGCTTGTAGATTTGTTTGTCGTAAGATGTTTGAATAACTTTTTTAATGTTTGGAAATCAAAAGTATCCTCTGATCTCTCAGTTCCATAGAGTATTAATTCGATGCAATTGTTTTCATGTGTAACTGGTTTTGCTTTCATTGTTTAAATTGTACAATTACTCCAATTCTCTTAAATGTTGAGTCTTCAGCAAGTATTTTTTAATTTTTTTGTAGTTTTTAATATTATTGGTTAATGCAGATAAAGCTCTCTCATTAGGATGCTTTGTTGTTTTAATGAAGATTTTCTTTTTCTATTTTTTTACTTTCCTTTTCAGAAAATTTCTTTAATCTCTGTTAATGAAAGTTGAGCATGTCTGTATTTGCATTATCCTTCTTGTGCTGAAAAAGTCATTTTCAATTTTTTTAAAACATCGCTAAAACACTGACTATGGATGGAGGAGAGGAGTGTCAATTTGCATCAGTTCTTCCTTCATGTGGTTTTTGCACACATTTTACCAATTTGGATGATTTGATCCGCTTCTCAGTGTTCATACTATTTTAAATTGTGACATAAAGACAGTGCATTGTTCCTGCAACTTTAAGAACAGTTTTGGTTGTACAACAAAAATTAGATTTTTACTCAAAAGACTGTCTTTCAATAAAATCTTCTGTCTTTGACTTTTGAGTCTAATTAATCCAATTATACCATTTTTAACATTCTATTTAACAAGTTTTCTCTTCGAGGATTTTTTCACATCTCTTTCTAATAACTTTGAATAATTCTAAAAAGGTTTTATTTACTAAACAGATTGATCTAAGCTTTCTTTTGGCTTCTCAGCCTATAATTTACCTTAAATGTAAGAATTTTCACCCTTCCTCTCAGGGACACAACTTACTTTGCATTTTCAATCCACTGTATCCTACTTTTAAAGATTCAGATTTTTGCCCTTGTAACTTTGGTGAGACTCTACAGAGTCTTAAGAGCTTTTAAAAATTACTTCAGTCTTTCTAATTGTATTGCGCTTCTAGAAGCAGGCTATATGAACTGCTGGTTGCTGCATTCACAGACGTTGAACGTCTATGTGTTTCTAGAGTACTGAATATTTAAAAGATATACTCACAGTTTTGACTAGTTTTTTTTAAAAACTTTTTTGCTCTTCTCAGATTTCTGTGACTTTGGTAGGGCTCAATATTTCTTCAGGCTAGCACTGCCTGGTCAAACTCCTTACCACAGGGCAAAAGTGAGGACTGCAGATGCTGGAAAACAGAGGTTAGATTAGAGTGGTGCTGGAAAAGCCACAGCCGGTCAGGCAGCATCCAAGGAGCAGGAAAATCGACGTTTCGGGCAAAAGCCTTTCATCAGGACTGAAGCCTCCAGGGTGGAGAGATAAATGGGAGAGGGGTGGGGCTGGGGAGAAGGTAGCAAAGAGGACAATAGATGGTAAGAATGAAGGTGATAGGTCAGAGAGGAGGGTGGAACGGATAGGTGGGAACGGAGATTGGCAGGTAGGACTGGTCATGAGGATGGTGCTGAGCTGGAAGGTTGGAACTGGGGTAAGGTGGGGGGAGGGGAAATGAGGAAACTGGTGAAAACCACATTGATGCCCTGGGGTTGAAGTGTTCTGAGGCGGAAGATGAGGCATTCTTCCTCCAGGCATCGGATGGTAATGGAGTGGCGGTGGAGGAGGCCCAGAACTTGCATGTCCTCGGCAGAGTGAGAAGGGGAGTTGAAATGTTGGGCCACGGGGCCGTGGGATTGGTTGGTGCAGGTGTCCCAGATATGTTCCTTAAAGTGCTCTGCGAAAAGGTATCCAGTCTCCCCAATGACATTGGTGGATGTGCAGGTGAAACTTTGATGGATGTGGACCAGCACCACTCTAATCTAAACTCCTTACCACAGTTTACCTTGAGAAGACCATCTCTGCCAGTATGCTATGTAACATTATCATATCTACTGGAACTTTCTGGGATATCTTGGTAGATTCATTGCTTCCAACCATCCTCATTGGTATTAGTCTAGGTTACCAAAGCGAAGTGGGGAAGGATGCTCACATTAGCTAAAAAAAAGGCTGAGTTTTGATAAACAGAATAAGTGCATTAAACATTACTTAATGATTATTATGGTACATGTGAAAAATGGGACCAAACTTTGTAACACCTCAAGCTATACTTAAAAGTATAGCACATTACTGCTACTGTAACATTTTGGTACACAAGTTAGGGGCAACTGAAATTGTACACTACTTAGCTCCTTTCAGAAATAATCCTTTGAGTTAAATTTATCTCATGACATTAGGTAGCCCTTTCAGGTACTAATTGTCTTATATATTTACCCCCTATGTTGCAAGCTCTTACTTTGTATCATACCCTTTGATATAGGACCTACCAAACTGGAAACCTAAGTACACCACAACTACAGATTCCTCTTTATTCTAATTGCTCATTATTTCCTCAAAGAGCTGTAATAAATATATTCAATATAACTTCCTTTTCACAAAAGCAAGTTGATTCTGTCTAACTATATTAAGATTTTCTAAGTGACCCCGCTTTAAACTCCTTAATAATAGATTCTAGTATTTTTATGATGACAGATGTTGGGCTAAGTGTAGTTACCTGGATTCTGCATCCTTCCTTTCTTGAATAAAAGAGTTGTATTTGCTATTTCCCATTCAGATTGGATTTTTACAGATTAAAATGAATTTGGAGAATTAATATATTATCTCCACAATCACTTCTTTTAGCCCCCTTGGATGAAGTTTATCAGGTCAATAGACAATAGGTGCAGGAGTAAGCCATTCTGCCCTTCGAGCCAGCACCACCATTCATTATGATCATGGCTGATCATCCTCAATCAGTATCCTGTTCCTGCCTTATCTCCATAACCCTTGATTCCACTATCCTT
>NC_057728.1:4857347-4885098 GCF_004010195.1 Chiloscyllium plagiosum | reverse complement strand
GCCACCCAGCTTTGTGTCATCAGCAAATTTGCTAATATTACTTTTAAAACCTTCATCTATATCATTAATGTACATTGTAAAAAGCTGCAGTCCCAGCACTGATCTCTGCTGCACACCACTGGTCACCACCTCCCATTCCATGGTGATTTGTTAGCCTCTGAGTTCTAACAGTACCCCAACCCGGAGATTGTAAGTGTTTAAAGTCCACCTCTCCTTCCCTCTTATCTTGATTTACTTTAATTCTGGCATGCTATTTGTATCTTTTACATTGAAGACAGACACAAAATATCTCCTCAAAGTTTAGTCATTTCCTTATTTTCCACTATTGATTCCCCACACACTCTGTTTAAAGGGCCCACACAGACTCCAGTTACTTCTTTCTTCCCTAAATACTTGCATCTGTACATTTTATGCTCAAATAATTTGAAAGAGCTTTGCAAATAATCAGCTCCTGTGCTCTTTCCCTATAAGCCCAAATATTAAAAAGAAATGTTTTAAAGATTTCAATTACATTAAACAGAGTTAATTTCACAAAATCCCAGGTGGGATGTGCATCCACCAGATATTGATGAAAACAAATCTTAGAAATTAAAGAAAATAAAGTCAGATTTGACTTGAAATAATATTGGAATTGAGAAAAAAAACCCAGAAAAATAAAAGGAATATGTAACAGGATTCTGCAAAAAATGAGAGAGACTGTTCAAAGTTGCAATGAGGCCCTTTGTCAGAAAGTGAACAGTCAGTATAAGCAAAGCAAAGCCTGTGAGCCCCTAGCACAAGATGTCCTATGGTTCTCACTTCCAAAGCATTCCCTCCTGTAACCATTGTCTGGATCCAAAGTGGAATAGACATAAATGAATCTGGAGTTAGATTTTTTTAAAGTAATCTCCTCAATGATGCCTCCTTTGGGATCAATGTAAAATTACTGACAAGCCATTCCAGTTTGTAGAAATGCCTTGTTTTAATCGCTTAAGGGTAATGCACAGCGGCTCAACTTAAGAAAATGAAAGCTGTTAAATTAATTTATGTTTTAATTGGGAATAAAGGCAGTTTGTAGGTCATGTCTCACGACAGGGTCCATTTGAAATGTTAATTCTAGATTAAGTGAAAGGATCACCAAGCAACCATTTAAAAATATAAAGAACATAACCGGCTGAGATCTTGTTAAAGCACCCTAATTGATGGCTTCCTACAAAGATTTTCTTTTGTTTTAAAATGTGTTCATCATGCAAGGAAAAGTCAATGCCTGAAACTGGATTACTGTGTTTTGATATCAAGGGTGAAAACCAAATGGTAGGAGTTTGATACACAGTGAGGCTGCCTGTATCCAGCCTGAAGAAGGGCTTATGCCCGAAACATCGATTCTCCTGTTCCTTGGATGCTGCCTGACCTGCTGCGCTTTTCCAGCAACACATTTTCAGCTGTATCCAGCCTGTAGCTATTCCCCAGAGATGAACAGGAATTTTTCAGTTGCCTGGTTTCTTTGAATAAGATTATCAAGTGTAACGGTTATGCTTCAAATAAAAGATCAAATTTCCATAACTAGTTTTCAGGATGAAAGTTAGGTCTGGTTTTGCCTCAACTGTTCCCTTGTTGAATTGCCTGGTCATCTTTCACACCAACCAACATTCTTGTATCAGTGCACCAATATCAGGATGATATTCTAATTCGCACCAAGTTCCAGTCATCTCTTGTTTTGTGCTTACTGATGGAGACTGCCATCCAATCTGGCAGCATGTTGACTACATATTTCTCATTCTTGTTTCAAATCACTCTATAACTGCTCCATTCTCTGTCACCTCTTCCAGCCTTCTATGGTTTCTATATTCTTCCAATTGCAGCCTCTTTCTCTTCACTTTTCTCCATTTGTCCAGCAGAGATTGCAGTTGTTGACACTTTGGGCTCTCTGATTCCCTCCTCAAATCGGTCATCCTCTCCATCTTGAAGACAATCCTTAAACTGCCTATTTTTGTTATCATCTCCATTACATATGGTATCAAATTGCAGATGACAATATTTTTGAAAAGCACCTTGGAATGTTTAGCTATATTTGAAAGGTGTTATGTAGGACCAAGTACCTGTTTCAAAATGATGGTGAAGTTGAATCTCATAGTTACTGGAACATTTAGATCATGAAAATGTCAAGCCAAGTTGAATGGGATAGTGGAAAAGTGCAAGCATGCAGGTTTGGATTGGAAAGAATTGGCATTCTCTGGAACAGCAGTTACTATGGGGGGGGATGGTCAAGGTTGCACTGATGATGCTGAAAGCACCCAATAAAGGAGCAGTGCTCTGAAAGCTTGTAATTTCAAATAAACCTGTTGGACCATAACCTACTGCCGTGTGATGGCTGAAAAAGGAGATTTAGGATGTCATCTACTGTCAGACTTAACTGAAGGTCTGCCTTTGGGCAATGTTGGTTTATCGGCTTGAAAGTGCTGTAGAAAAACCTATCCCTCTATTTGTGACTTTTTAATGCATTTTACACCAGGAAGTCAGGTGACAACTGCAAAGAAAAATGCGACCTCCATTCCCCCATGGCTCTGTGCATTGATATAATACAGTGAGCCACACAGATCAGCAAGAGATAGATTTGAGCTGTAGAGAGCTAGCCAATATTGGTAGCTGCCTGGCCCTTGCCCAATACTTCATGCGTTGAAGGAAATGGAATAAAAGTGGGAGTTCACATTCCTGACTACTGGTGTTTGCTTACATGTATTTGTAACATTACCAAAAAGCAGACGATCCTCAGATTTCTCATTTGTGTGATCGGGGAGAAGGTGAACTCGATATCAACTCCAGGAGGTTGCAGTGTATCCAAGCAGAAAATAAGATACTGTTTTTTCACCATGTCCTTACTCCAATCCCCACACACTAGCCCTTGTTATCATATGGGCTGCTACCACAAACAACCCACTGTCAGCCACCAGTGGCCCCTATTAGTAGCTATTCATTCTTCCAGACTGACCTTTACCCACTTCTTCGTCTACCCAACTGTTAAGCTCTTTCTCTGGGCTCCATCTTATTCCTCCCTTCCCCATCATCGTTCGCATGCATTCCAACCATTTTCCGAGCTATAATCAGTTCTAAAGAAGGGTCACTGGACCTGAAACGTCAACTCTGCTTTCTCTCCACAGATAATGTCAGGCCTGCGGAATTGTTCCAGCTATTTCTGTTTTTGTTTCTGCTTTCCAGCATCTGCAGTTCTTCGGCTTTTATGGGAGATGTGAAAGTGTTGGCCAAACTTTGTTTCCTACACAATATCACCATTCAAAAATTATAACAGCACACATGCGATGAACAACCATGGATTTTGAGAACAGCAGCCTTAGCTGTGATTGGCAGGCTCCATTGCTATGGGTGTCAATGGGCAAAATAAAATCAGGTGATGTTTACACAGTGACCCCTGTCGGAGAGTGTGTCCATGTGCATTAACCCAACAGACAAACAATACTCATAATGGACTGCTTACACAAAGGCCAAATAGGATGCTGAGCAGATAAAGGGCAGCAAGGAGGGAGAAAAACATGTCATAATTACACACTTTTTCAAAAAAACGTTTAAATGTAGCGCCTGTGTTGTTCTACCTGTACATCAGTCTCACTCTGTTAAAATCTCACAAGGACCCACTCACTCTTCAGCTGGTTTTACATTCCAGATTTTAGAGATGGTCCAATGTATTAATCACCTTTAGCCGATATCTCACACAAAGTACTTCAGTGTGTGGCTAAAAAAAAGAAAAATAATAAAATTTTCTGAATTTGAAGTCTGGAAGCAGTCAAGAAGCGTATTGTCAGAGCTGGCACCTGTTGCAATCTCTTGTATATAACTCCCATGAGGCCAATAAAAAGGATGCAGATCTTCTCATTTTCAGTCTCCTGAAAGTATTGTCAGCACAATATGTTGATGCAAGCCTTGTTTAATAGTTTTAATGTAAATAGATGGGGTCATTACCTTAACTCTAGGAAAGAATTTCAATTTCATAAACAATCATGTGGCCTGGAGAAAAGCTGCTGCTTTCTCCTACTCCTGCTTGATTTTGTTTCTACCCTCATTTTCTTCAGACAGTAATTACAATGAGATACGATATCTGTCAGGCACCACTGCTTACCAGTATGGCAATACGTCAGTTAGCTTAGACTGTGAGCATTTCTGCAACTCTTTAGAGATTACCTAAATATAATGTACGTTGCTACAAAGATAGTTGGGAACACACTAGCATCAGGTCTATCTCCTCTCAGCTCTTTCTTTACTCTGACCAAGTCTTCACAACACCACCATGAGTGATTAATGCACTGAATCAAGTATTAACCCTTTCAGACCCATGTAAAATGTTTCTTCCCCTTAATTATTATCTTGCTATGCATTCGTTAATTCTAATATTTACTAGTACCCTATCTCCTGCCACTTATTTGATGTTACACATTTAGGTGATATGTAAGTTTCACTACTCTCCCTGATTATGTTCTCTTCACATTTGGAAGAATGGGTGGAAAATAATTGAATTGGATTGGCTTCCCAATAGTTTGAGATGTGTAATTCTCTGAGAAGTGGAGGATCTTGAAGTGATTTTACAGAGGGCTGTGGTGGTGTACATCTAGTCCTTACTGCTGTCAGTGTGGTCACTGCTATAGCAGGTGATTCCTTTCTTGGAGTATCCTCGAACATTGCTCCTAGTTTGTCTCCCGGTGTCTTCCGTGGATTTATAAGAATTGCATATTCAATATGTGTTACTGGAATTTGGTTTTCATTCCCCCTGTAGATCCTTGCTAAAGTAGTTAAATAATTACTTCACCTCTTTTGGGCTGTGTCCCTTGCAGTGTTTGAATTATTGGTGAAACCAACTTGTTCACTTCTTTAATTGTCTTACCTGAAGATGCATTTGTCCTTCCAACTTTTATTGCTGATGGAAATTCATCTTTGAAAGATGGGGAGGTCCAATATTTTGTTCTAACCCTGTGCTTTCCTCATATCCCCAGTCTCTACAACTGGCTTGAAATTTTGAGTTGAAACGCTAAGTGGCATCTGACTCAATAAAATTGCAGGTTCTTCCATTGTCTGTTTATCACTGGTGTCATTTCTATCTCTTTGCTTACATTTTACTGGAATCTGAATCTTCAATTTTGATAGCAACAGAAAAAATGTCAGCTAAATCACTATCGTCGTAACTTTCCATCTTATTTATAGAATGAAACAGATTTTTTTCGCTCTCATGTCACTAACCTCAGGAATTCTGCCATGAACTTATGGAATTCAGCACATATTTTTCTTAGCTTTTCCTTAACTTCTTGTAGTTTAACGTCTTCCACCTTAGAATGAGTTTGAGGTCAATATACTCACAAAGGTTTTCAAGTATATCAAACTTTGTTTTAACCGACACCTTATGAATCATACTCCCCATAAACCGGCAAAACCTATGCACCTCAAATTCTGCAAAGTTTACTGAATTTCTCTGTCCAATTATTATAGTTTTTGAATTTATTTACCTCAATGTAAATATAAATGTTACTCAATCATGGCCACATGCAATATCAACAGTTGTTACAATTTCTCTTTGCAATCCCAATGTTGAAGTGATCAATTGAGGGGGTGAGTGAGAACATTTTCTGTTGGTAAGTTTTTTTTTGCAGCAAAGTCGTATTATTAAAGTAATTTTTATTGTAAATAAAATATAACAGTGATGTGTATACCCCTGCATTAAGTTTCTATTACTTTGTATGTCTTTTTGTTTTAACATTGTATATGTTAAACATTAACCTTTAACATTCGCCTTTTGATTATCCAGAATATTTGACCAACCGGCATACTCCTGGTCCCATAAAAGGTTCGCTGTATTTGGTATCCCCTGTGTTGAACAGCTGCTTATAGCATTCCTTTAATGTTAAGTGTAACAGTACCTTGGACTTTGTAGTTGAATGTCTGCTAGTTGTAAGCAGTGATTTGTCAACAGCATGCTCACTATCTGATAGTATGGAACTTGAAATTCATGCATTGCCATTCACGTAAATGTTTGCATGCCAAGAAGTTTGGTCAGGAACATTAAGTTTACCTTCAACAGGAGCCTGTTCATCTCTTTGAAATGGATACTTGTTTGGTTTTTTGTTTTTCAATGTTTATGAACAGCTTTGGCATATTTTATGAACATAATCTACAATACAAGCATTCAGTTTTTAAAAGCTGGGCACTGTTTATCCTTGTGTGGCTTCTTTGCACCACAGTGTTATCAAGAACTTTCCATGTCTGGGGTCTGTCCTACCCACTACATTATGTATTTTGTGGTGGTATACTTAAAGAAATGAACAGATTCTGTTGATTACCTGTGCCAAGTTTTATCTTTCCTTTAGTACTGATCTGTTTTGTTTCCATTTTGTTTCACTGACCAACTGAATGGCTTCTCAAGAGCCAGTTCTTCTTTGAACAATAATAAACGTGGCAAAACCTCATCAGTAATGCCTAGAACAATCCAATCTTTGAATCACCATAGTTTCATACCTCCACTAGCTGGTGGAGATCATAAATAAAATCACCAACGGATTCACTGAGAGGTTATACACTTCTGTAAAGTACTTTAAAGAATGTTATTTATCCTGACATTGAAATAATTGCCAAAGGCTTTCAATACCTCTGTAAATTTGCCTCATGTTTCATTTGCCATTTGTTGAGCAATGGCATCAATTATATCCAATTGTGTACAAAATTTGTTCAGCTTCAGTCTTAAGAGTCTGGTTTAGAAGCTATTCCACTCATTAAGAAGTGTTTATGATCAGATTGTCCAATTGTTGTTCTCTTTGGTCCATCTCTGAAACTAAATCTTCCAGGCAATACCATTTCTGATGCTACAGTTTCCTAATAGGAGTAAACATTTTGTCTTCCTTCAGGAGTTTAGTTTGCAGTATCAACAGTTCAAGCACACTCTGCTGAGTTATTGGAGGGATTTTCTCATGCTTTATGGCTCCAATAGAGATTTTCTAAAGCCTCACTCTGCTGCAACTCCTTGTCTCCTGAAAGAATTTGCATACTTAGAAAAAAATGTTGAACAATTATCGACTTTAAGTCTTGGTTCGTGTTTTTCCCTGGCTGCCTGCTTCCTGCACGCAAAACCTTTCTCTTGTGGCCCTCTTAGTTTTGTTTCTTTAGCCCTGCCTCATAACATCTGTGCACTATGGTGACAATGCCTGATCATAACTTTAACTTGTTTTGTGGATTACTGTCTTTTCAGCTGGAGTCACTGTACTATTTAATGTTTCTCCACCTGTACAAGGGAGTTTGGACTTTAACTCATGCAATTCTCAATGGCTGGTTGGCTTACTGACTCAACTCAAACTCAGGACCACTTCCAGAGACCATTTCCTTGTGATATAGCCTGATATTTCTTCACTACTGCTATTTTCTGCTCTTGTACATCTTCTCTCAGTTTGGACATGTTTTATTCTGTTTGTTCTGTGAAGAATTTGTTTTAATTGTTGCCACAAGATCTGGAGGTTCCCTGGCATCAACAATCAGCAGCATCTGTTTGTCTTGAAATCTTCTGGGTCACCAGAATGTTTCTTTACTCTGTTCTTTTTTTCTGAAAGGCCTGGAATTTATTTTGGCTTCATTGCCACTATTTAGAAGTTGTGCCGGTCACTGCCACTCACCAAGTTTTGTGTGTGTGTGTGGTTTCAACAAGTCCAAAGTGGATTAGCAGAGCCACATTTCTAGTCTAATTAGTCTTGCTGAGTAAATATACAAAGTTGATTGTTACTACTGTAACTATTTTCAGGTAAACAGCTTGAGGCACCTTGGAGTTTTTTTTAACTGGAACAATAGAAGCAGCCTGAATGGGTGGGATCAAGCTCCCATAGAACCAGAATTGTTTTAGTTTTAGCTTTCAGCAGCAGTTGCTGGGGTCTTGAAGCTGGATGTAGAAGCCCTTATTTTTCTCTCTGTTACAGCTAAAAGCTGGGGTTCTCTTCCTGCTACTAGAATTGCATGTGAGACAATCTGTCTTACTGAATTTGTCCTTACCAAAGGTGTGTTGAAGGGATGTCACTATATTGGCACAGTTAATGACTAGGAGTTAACATATATATTATTTTGTTACACATTTTGATAGTTACAAAATGTACTTCTTCTGTATTTTAACTGTAGTATAAAGAGTGTTTTGTTTAAAAGTTGAGTAGTGTGACCAATCGAATTGTATCTGAAATGCAACATCTTACTGTTATCTTTAAAATAAAAAAACACAGTCCAGGCTATCTTCTTAATATATTTTGAGGAGTTTAGGTCTGGTCCATAACAAGACACTGTCTATTATAGTATAAGACCACTGAGATAGATTCCAAACAAATCTATCATTTCGAAACTAAACACTGATGAGACATTGTGGACCATCAACAGCAGCAAAATTGTATTCAACACAAAATTGTATTCACTACCTTACGCCTAGTGTACCTCTTACTCGGTCATTACTATCATGCCTGAAGATGAATGAAGAGCAAAAGAGAGCATTCAAGGAGCAGCACTAAAAGTACTTCAAAATAAGGTGACAATCTCAAACTACAACACTTGCAGGCCAAACAGTAGAATGTAATATATTTATAATATGGGCAAAACCAGTGGTTATGGGACCACTTAGATCAGATGAAAGCCTGTCTCATCTGGTGATGATGAACAATTAACCCACAAACGGGATTACAAAGTTCCACGATCGATTCTGGTGGAGCACAATGCACAAGAGTTAACAGCACAACATGGTTGTGTTCAGCTATAGTTGCCAAGATAACGACCCCCTCAGTGTTCTCCTGACAGCTCCATCACAGATGTCAGTGGGAATAACTTCACATGATAGTGAGAAACAGGCAAAAGCATTGGTTACATTAGGTTATAGAATTCTACTTTGTGAAACATAGTTTCCATATTGGCTCATATCAAAGCCCCCCCACCCTGATGAATCAGTGCACATGAAGCAATGAGATGCCCCCAATAAGCACAATAAATGCAGAAATATATGTTCACCTGTTCTATTTTCTACTCTTCCTAAGGCAGTAGCAATTATCCCAAAAATGTTATGATCAAACAGCAGCTTCCACCTGTAATGTCACTATTGGTCACCTCTTTATTCTCTGATGAATCTCCCTGGAGCTCCTAGTAGCGTCCCTTCAGTATATCCTGCCTCAGCCCTGGCCTGACTTTCCAATACTCCAATGTTGTTGAGGGACTGTGACTCACAGATTCAAAAGTAAACTCATGTAAATAATCATTGCTCAATAGACCATGACTATCAGTGTAGGATTTGGGAAATAAGGAGATATCCTCAAATGACACCACTGTACACTCTATCAATGATTGTAGAGAGCTGCCCTGCCCAATTTTTCAGTGGGAACCGTGAAGAACCCCTCATCCTTTTACCCGCAAGAAGAGCGAGTAAGACCTGACCCAACTGGAGCCAAGACGATGAGATTACTGAACCATGATCAGGAAGAGAAATATGGATTGACCATCCCTACAAAGCCCCATGCTGTGCTATATTCTAAGTCAACAGCACAGAGGCCAAATTGTAGCCAGGTGCTAAAATTAGCTTTCAGTGCACACAGCAAGATCCCACTAACTTCAATGCGAAGATAATTAGATATTTCAAGTGAAGTTGGTTGAGATAGGCACCAACGATATAGGTAATAAATGGGATGAGGTCCTACAAGCAGAATTTAGTGAGTTAGGAGCTAAGTTAAAAAGTAGGACCTCCGAGGTAGTAATCTCAGGATTGCTACCAGTGCCACATGCTAGTCAGAATAGAAACGAAAGAATAGGTATGATAAATCAGAGGCTTGAGAGATGGTGCAGAAGGGAGGGGTTCAGGGTTTTAGGACATTAGGACTGCTTCTGGGGGAGGTGGGACTATTACACATTGGATGGTCTATACCTGGGCAGGACTGGAATCAATGCCCAAGGGGATGCTTTTGCTAATGTGGCAAGAGGATGGGAACCAACTGAGAAGGTTAGTGGACAATAAGAATATAGTAACTAAAGCCTGTAAGGAACTAGATAATGAAGTCAGCGTGTCTAAGGGGAAGACTAGGCAGTGAGCAGATGATGAACGCAAAGGGACAGGTGGTCTGAGGTGCACTTGTTTTAATGCAAGAGGAGTAGTAGATGGGGCAGATGAATTTAGGACTTGGATTAGCACCTGGGAGTATGGTGTTATTGCTATTACTGAGACTTGGTTGAGGGAAGGGCAAGATTGGCAACTAAATATCCCAGGATATAGATGCTTCAGGCTGGAAAGAGAGGGAGGTAAAAGAAGTGGAAGAGTTCCATTACTGGTCAAAGAGAATATCACAGCTGTGCTGAAGGAGGGCACTATGGAGGACTCGAGCAGTGAGGCAGTATGGGCAGAGATCAGAAATAGGAAGGGTGCGGTAACAATGTTGGAGCTGTATTCCTGGCCTCCCAACAGCGAGTGTGAGATAGAGATACAAATATGTAAGAGAAAGTGAGGACTGCAGAAACTGGAGATCGGAGTCGAAAGTGTGGTGCTGGAAAAGCACAGCAGATCAGGCAGCATCCGAGGAGCAGGAGAATCGACGTTTCAGGTGGCCAAACCCTCCTGCTTCTGGGATGATGCCTCCTGCTTCTGGGATACTGTGCTTTTTCAGTATCGCACTCTCAAACAAATATGTAAACAGATTATGGAAAGATGTAGAAGCAACAGGTTGGTGGTGATGGGAGATTTTAATTTTCCCAACATCGACTGGGATTGATTTAGTGTTAGAGTTTAGATGGAGCGGAATTTGTAAGGAGTATCCAGAAGGGCATTATAGAGCAGTATGTAAATAGTCCAACGCGGGAAGGGGCCATACTGGATCTGGTGTTGGGGCATGAGCCCAACTAGGTAGTTGAAGTTTCAACAGGGGATTACTTTGGGATTAGTGATCACAATTCCGTAAGTTTTAGAATACTCACAGACAAAGATGAGAGTGGTCCTACAGGGAGAGTGCAAAATTGGGGGAAGGCTAACTATAGCAAAATTTGGCGAATGTGGATTGGGAGCAGCTGTTTGAGGGTAAATCCACATTTGATATGTGGAAGGCTTCTAAAGAGAGGTTGATTAGAACGTAGGACAGACATCCCAGTGAAAATGAGGGATAGAAATGGCAAGATTAGGGAACCATGGATGACAGGTGAAATTGTGAGACTAGCTAAGAGGAAAAAGATAATGCACATAAGGTCTAGGCAACTGAAAATAGACAAAGCTTTGGAAGAATATCGGGAAAGTAGGACCAATCTGAAATGAGGAATAAAGAGGGCTAAAAGGGATCATGAAATATCTTTAGCAAACAAGGTTAAGGAAAATCCCAAAGCCTTTTACTCATATATAAGGAGCAAGAGGGTAACTAGAGAAAGGGTTGGCCCAGTCAAGGACAAAGGAGGAAAGTTATGGGTGGAGTCAGAGAAAATGGATGAGATTCTTAACGAGTATTTTGCATCGGTATTCACCAAGGAGATGGACATGATGGATGTTGAGGTTAGGGATAGATGTTTGATTGCTCTAGGTCAAGTCAGCATAAGGAGGAGGAAGTGTTGGGTATTCTAAATAGCATTAAGATGGACAAGTCACCAGGTCTGGATGGGATCTATCCCAGGTTACTGAGGGAAGTGAGAGAAAAAAAATAGCTGGAGCCTTAACAGATATCTTTGCAGCATCCTTAAACATGGGTGAGGCCCTGGAAGACTGGAGAATTGTTAATGTTGTCCCCTTGTTTAAGAAGGGTAGCAGGGATAATCCAGGTAATTATTAGACCGGTGATCCTGACCTCAGTGGTAGGGAAGCTGCTGGAGAAAATACTGAGACATAGGATCTATTTACATTTGGAAGAAAATGGGCTAATCAGTGACAAACAGCATGGTTTTGTGCAGGGAAGGTCATGTCCTACCAACTTAATAGAATTCTTTGAGGATGTGATAAAGTTGATTGATGAGGGAAAGCTATAGATATCATTTCCATGGACTTCAGTAAGGTATTTGATAAGGTTCCCCATGGTAGGCTGATGGAGAAAGTGAAGTCACATGGGGTCCAGGTGTACGAGCTAGATGGAGAGAGAACTGGCTGGGCAACGGGTGACAGAGAGCAGTAGTAGAAAGGAGTTTTTCAAAATGGGGAACTGTAACCAATGGTGTTCCACAGGGATCCGTGTTGGGACCACTATTGTTTGTGTTATACATAAATGATCCAGAGGAAGGTGTAGGTGGTCTGATTATCAAGTTTTCAGATGACATGAAGATTGGTAGAGTAGCAGATACTGAAGGGGACTGTCAGAGAATGCAGCAGAATGTAGATAGATTGGAGAGTTGGGCAGAGAAATAGCAGATGGAATTCAATCCAGGCAAATGCGAGGTGATGCATTTTGGAAGATTCAATTCAAGAGTATTCAATACAGTAAATGGAAAAGCCCTGGGGACAATTGATGTACAGAGAGATTTGGGTGTTCAGGTATTGTACCCTTAAGGTGGCAACACAGGTTGATAGAGTGGTCAAAAAGGCTTATGGCATACTTTCTTTCATTGGAATAGGGTCCTGAGTACGAGAGTTGGCAGGTCATGTTACAGTTGACTTTGATTCGGCCACATTTGGAATACTGTGTACAGTTCTGGTCGGCACATTACCAAAAGGATTGGAGACGGTGCAGAGGAGATTCACCAAGATGTTGCCTGGTATGGAGGGTGCTAGCTATGAAAAGACATGGAGTAAATTACGATTATTTTCATTGGAGAGAAGGAGGTTAAAGGGGGACCTGATTGAGGTCAGCAAAATTATGGGAGGAATAGACAGGGCGGATAGCAAGAAACTTTTTCCCAGAGTGGGGAACTCAATTACTAGGTGTCACAAATTCAAGGTGAGAGGGGAAAAGTTTAAGGGAGATATGCATGGACGTTCTTTATGGAGAGGGTGATGGGTGCCTGGAACGCATTGTCAGCGGAGGTGATAGACGCAGGCACGATCGCATCATTTAAGATGTACCTGGACAGACACATGAATGGGAGAAAGCAGAGGGCTATAGATTCTTGGAAAATAGTGACAAGTTTAGATAGAGGATCTAAATCAGCACAGGCTTGGAGGGCTGAAGGGCCTGTTTCTGTGCTATAATTTTCTTTGTTCTTTGTTTTTTTTTGATATTTGCTAGATTGCAAGGCCTAACTCCCCTACTCTTCTTTGATTAATATGTTCAAGAAAGTATTGCACTGTTAACAGTGCAGCCCTCGTTCAGTAATGCAGTGGAGGGGCAGCACAGCCCTCGTTCAGTAATGCAGTGGAGGGGCAGCGCAGTCCTTGTTCAGTAATGCAGTGGAGGGGCAGCGCAGCCCTCGTTCAGTAATGCAGTGGAGGGGCAGCGCATCCCTTGTTCAGTAATGCAGTGGAGGGGCAGCGCAGCCCTCGTTCAGTAATGCAGAGGAGGGGCAGCGCAGCCCTCGTTCAGTAATGCAGTGGAGGGGCAGTGCAGCCCTCATTCAGTAATGCAGAGGAGGGGCAGCGCAGTCCTTGTTCTGTAATGCAGAGGAGGGGCAGCACAGCCCTCATTTAGCAAAGCACTGGAATGCGATAGGGTTACGTGAAACATAACAGACTAAGCTAAGGCTAACACCTGAAGCAAAAGTTGTTTGAAGATCAAATTCCAATATGCCAGGTGCTAGCTTTCTACAACCCTGCTTTAAGTGTAAATAACAGGCATTTTAATACATGTGGAAAATCACTCAAGGCCTAATCTGATCAGTTGTGTCCTTCAGTTAAAAATAGCCTATGTTGTGGAAACTCAGTAAAGTAAATATGCTGGCTTCTGTGCTGAATTTCAAATGACTAGCAAGTTTCCAAAATGAAATCTCGCTGCCATGAGGCATAGTGAACATCCATTCCATATTGTTCTGATTTGCATGATCATGTATGTGTAAATTCAGATTGTTTCATACAGGTTGATAGTGCGCTGTATTAGGCAGGTGGGACATTTAATCCAACTTCCATTCCCACCCCTCCCTCACTAACATGAGAAGGAACTGTGCAGAGGTCATGCGTAGAGATTGGGGAGGGTGGGGAAACAGGTGAACAAGAGTTTTTGGCATCCTATAAATCACCAAGCCTGGGTGGAACCTGGGTTTCCTGGCTCTAAACCAACCAATTGGCCAATAACAACAGAATAGACAGAGCACAGAAACAAAGCAAGGATGCTAAGCTAGGTCCTGGTAGATTAAAGGAATTCTCGGCAGCAAGGTCCTTAGCAGGGGAGTGCTGTTTTGACAATGAGCACATGGGGGTGAGAAAACACCCTCATTCCTTGTTAAAATGAGATCTCACTCTGTGCTAATCCCTCAGAAATGTCCTGGAGTTTTGAAGAATTAAGGATTATTCTCTCAAGCAGTGCTTTGAGTAATCCAGGAGGAAAAAAGAAGTCATCAAGGAATTAAAAACAAGTTGTGTTTTTCTCATTTTCATTCATTAGTTCTAAAAATATAGTGGTTGGGAAACAAAGGCTGTTTAACTGACAGGTAAGAACCATTCAACTGGCCAACATTTGCTTTTCGTTTGGCCATAAGTGAACAATGGCACGAGTCAGTGACAGGACAGTTGGAGACATATGGTGAACCTACAAAAGTTCATCCGATGAATCTGGCAATTCCGGCAGTTCCAGTTGTCAATTTTACAGCAAGAGGGTTGCACACAAGAGTCTCCCAGAGCAAATAAAGGCTATGGAGATAGGACTTCCCCTGCATTTAGATTGTCGGTCTATAGCCTTCACTATACCTGGCTCTCCAGTCTGCATTGCCCCTCTTGAAAGGATTGATGAATTGAGTGCTTGGTGGTGAGATGGAGTCTAGCTGTATTCCTCCCACAACACCCAACTATGTCTAGTAATAGCATTGCAACAGCAGCACAATCCTGTCCTTATTTCATTTCCTTGTCTTCCTTCCACATTTGACAAGAATCACTAATAAGTGATCTTAAGCACCCAGTTGAGATTGAATGCAGCGCCTTAGTCTCTACCCCATGTCTGTAAAGGACTTTTGCTACTGCCATGCATGTTAGTAGGTTAGTCCATCCCTTTTATGTTGTCGTCCTGTTTTAGTGAGTGAAACAAAGGCAAAACTAAAACCCCATAGAGAGAAATAAATAAGATGGGGGGAAGAAAAGGATATGAAGGGGAAAGTGAGTTAAAGGCGAACAGCAGTTCTTACAGACAATAACCTGTAAGGCTGTTAAATCTGTTCAGAGTGAAAGAGTAGGAATGCCCAACCCTTTCAATATGAAGGGGCCCGTTTCAATTTGTTTTCTCACACTATGAGCAAATTTCTGGTTTTGCATAACATTAAACATGAATTTCAAAAAGAAGCCAAGGGATGAAGATAAAAAAAACAGCTTGTTGGGCAGAAAAAAAATATATTTCAATAAATTATCATGAAAATTTCCATTAATAAGTGTGATGAAAAGTCACAGGTTTGTTTTTGCCTTTTCACTAAAGAAACAGAGCTAGATGGAGACAGACTTGACCCCAGGTTCTGACCACTATGGAAGGAGAAGGAGAGAGGACTGGGGACAAAGTCGGATTTAACTAAAACCAACACTGCATACACTAACCTTAAGTGGAATTCTTTCTAAAGCGGCCTCAATGGAATTAATTAAAAAAAAGGTGCTCAACCAGCTCACCTGGTACTTTTTTCCTCTCAAGGTTTGGTCTGTGGTTAGGTCTTTAAAGCAGAGAAAGAGCAAGGGGAAAGTGAGAAGCTTTATGTTTGTCTGGCTCACTGCCATTCTAAGAATTCTCACTCACTCTTACCCATACCCACTCTCACATCCACTTTGGAAAATGAGTGTGTGTTGGTAAGGATGAAGCACTCTTAGACACACACTTATACTTTCACACTAAGCCCCTGAACCTGGGAGGTTTGGAGTTGGGACTTTGGATAGTTCCAACTTACTTAGATAATTATTAGCCATGAGAAGTGAGAGAGAAAGGGGAATTAAAACCTGCTTTAACTCCTGGCTAAGTATAGAAGCAGTGCATGGCCTTAAACCCACCTCTGATCCTGGACTACACCCTACCACACCACACATCTCTCTCCCCCCCACCCCTCCAATTCAATCAGTGACTACTCCCTACTACACCACAACATCCCCAACCTCCCAATGAAATCCCGAATCTGCCCCATTTACACTGAGTGTAGAGCATCAACTCATCAAAACAGCTGACACCTGAGATTTCAGTTGTGATTCTCCCAGTCTCTTCATATATGTTCTGATTCATTCTCCCAGTTTCTCTGCTGCACCTGGTACATTGTTGCTACCTTTCACAATAGAGCTTCTGACATAGCTTCCTCTCTCCTCACCCAAGGATCTCCCCCTCAGAACACAGCCCTTAACATTTCCAAATCATTTCACAAACTTTTGCCTTCACCCCTTCCCCTCTCTTTTCGAACTGCAATAGAGGACCCTTTGTCTACACAAGCTGTGTCCCTTCATCTAACCATATCAATATAACCTACTATTCCTTTCTCTTTCATGCACCCAACTTCCTTGCAAACTTCAAAACATAGAAAATTTACAGTGCATGAAGAGGCCTTTCAGCCCATTGTATCTGCACTGGCTGAAAGAAAGTTATTCAACATAGTCCCACTTTCCAATTCTAGATTCACGGCAATGAAAGCTATTACACATCAAGGGGATATCTAACTACCATTAAAAGTAATAAGTGCTTCTGCCTCGACCAACTTTTCAGTTAATAAGCCCAATATTCACCTTCCGTTTCGTTCTTCTACCAATTATTTTCAATCTGTGTATTTTAATTGTTGTCCTGTCTACTAAGGTAAATAGTTGTTTCCTGCCCACTCTATCTCGGACCCTCATGATTTCATATATATTTCAATGAAATAACCTCTCACCATCTTTTGTTCCAAAGAAAACAATCTCAGTTTATACAAACTTTCAAAGTCAGAATTCTCCATTCCAGCCAACATCATTGTAAGTCTCATTTTAAGTCTCAAGCAACAGCATTCTTCTTGTACAGTGATACAGTGACTAGATATTTAGCAACTAGCTGTGGCCAACTGGTGTTTGATACAGTTCTTGCATTGCGCCTCTGCTCGTATATTCTATGCCTTTGCTAAAAGAGGAAAAGATCATGGAAATACCAGGGGACCCAGCCACCACACCCAGGCAGCCCAGAAAAACAAGCTGAACCAAACAGATACCCACCTGGACCCTACCAGTAGCAGGGCAAGCAAAAAGAAGCATCATGGGAAAGGAAAACGCCACATGCCATTAACTGTCCTTTCTAACTGTCTTGCTTCCTTAATGGATCTGTGGAAAGGTTCTGTGGAAAGAGTCCAAGGTTACTTTGTTCCTCTGTACCTCTCAGTACAGGGAGTTCACACTGCCATTTTTGGTGCTTTTTCTTTTTGGTTTAACATTGCAAAGTTACTAGGACTGCAAGTCTTGTTGAGTCATTGTAATGTTACCTGACCCAATTTGGCCATTTTGTTGTGACCTTTTCCTCTTTCAGAAGGCTGCTTCCCAGCCTCAACTTCTGACCTCTCTCCAAGCTGCCCGCCACTGCCGGACTCTTCATGAAGGGGCAAGCAGCTACCAGGAACTAGTGCTGGTCCCAGCAGGTGGTCCAGAGCTCAATGAGCAAAAGGTCCCTTGCTTCAGACCCAAGTCAGTGACTCCAAGCTCTACTCTCTCATTGTGAATTACAGGAGGTACTGTAAGTAGCATGTTAAAATAAAAAAGACTATTTTCTTGAACAGTTATTTTAGTTACCAATTTATGAATTTAGTCATTTGAAGTACAAGCAATGTTGTATTTCAACTTAGGGAGTACAGATTTAAATTTTCTTTTGCTAAGGATGGCCCTAAGGAACCTAACTGTGGTTTTAACATAAATCCAAATTCTTCACTTAAAGTCTTTTTACTTAAGCTCATAATTTTCAGGAACACAGTTCCAACTTTAAGTCAGGATAACCTGTAACAACTGTTTACTCTGTATTCCCTTGTCTAGTTTGCCCTCTCTAGGTATATTGTTTCATACGTTTCTGGATTATTTTCTACTTGTCACTTTTCTGTTCATCTCTCCAGCCTATTGATATCTTTCTGCAGTTTTCTTCCTCACTGACCAACCATTTGTCCAATTTTCATTTGATTTGCAAATTGCTCAATCATTTCCTTGCTTTTCATTGAAGTATACCAGTAAAAGCAAGAGACTGAACTGTGCTTTGTACAATCTCACTACAAACAGCTTTCCTGTCATTTTACATAAACACCTGTTGACCATGGCCCTGTTTTTAACCTAACACAACCTATTTTGGATCCAACTTGTCCCTTTCCCTCAATTTCCACAGACTTTTACTTTTCTGACCAGTCTGTAAATTCCACATATACCACATCAGACCATATGAAGTAGAAACAGGAAGAAGCTATATTGTCCCTTAAGCCTGCTTCAACATTCATTGCTGATCTGCTCTGCTTTCCTGCTTGTTCCCCATAATTCTCAACTCCCACACAATTTTGAAGTCTGTCAAAGTTAGCCTTGAATATATTCAATAATGCTGCCTCCACAGCTCCTCATTTAGAGAATTTCAAAGATTCCTGACCTCAAACCTATACCCTCATCGACCCACCTCGCTATCATGACCTCCCCTTACCAAGTTCATGCTGACTTGAGAAATCATATTTTTCGAAATGGTAGGCCCTCAAATCTTCTTTCATTACACTTTTCCATGTGCAATATCAAGCTGACTGGCCTGTAATTACTTAGTCTATTTCTCCTCTTTAAACAATGGTACAATGTTAGCTATCCTCCTGTCTTCTGGTACCACACCTATAACCAGAGGGGACTGGATTTCAGTTCTGAAGAAGAGTCATGCTGAACCCAGATGTTAACTCTACTTCTCTCTCCACAAATTATGTCAGGACCTGCTGAGTTTCTCTAACATTGTCTGGGTTTGTTTCATATTTCCAATATCTGCAGTATTTTACTTTTGTTTAGAGGGGGTTGGGATATGACGGACTCAGCTATTTCTCTCCCGTTTCTTTGTGCAGCTTGGGATATGTTTCACTGAGACTCATGAGTTATCTGCTTTCAAGTATGCCAACATCATTAATATTTCCTTTCTCATTGTTTATCCTCTCCAACATTTGACAGTTCTTCTCCTTAAATACAATGTTTGCGTCATCCCCATCTTTTATAAAGACAGTTGCAAACTATTCAGTAATACTGTGCTCACCTCTTCTGCATCCATGTACAAATTACCATTCTAATGGATATATTCTAATACATCCTGTTTACTTACCTCAATAATGATTCTCTTTCTTATGTATTTGTAAACATGATGCAGAATGATGTCAACGACTTGGGTTTAATCACCATACTGGCTGTGGTAATTCATGGAATCTCTGCCTGCTCACCTTGTCCTCAAACTCTATATAACAAATAGTGTCTCTCTATCAGAAAAAGAGGGGCCTTTGTTCCTTTTGGACTCTTTCTAATCACCTACCTTTGTTTCATTATTTTCTCTTTCAATTTCACCCCTGTCCTTTCTGTACTTCTGTAAATGTTCCACTGGTATTTAGCTCTCAGTATCTTTTTGCCTTATTCCACTATAAATTCTCTCTGGCATCCACTGACATCTTGCTTTAGGTTTACTTTGCAGGAATGGATCTGTTCTGAACTTGCTCAATCGAACCCTTGAACGCTTCCCATGCTCTGACACTGATTTACCCATTACCAAGTAGCTGTTTACAGTCTACTTTTTGCCAAGTCACATCTAAGCTTAGTAAGATTGGCCTCTCCCCCAATTTAAAGCTTACTTTTACCTTTAGTCTCCCTTTGATCTTTTCCATCTCAATACAATAACCAATCACAGCCACTAAAGTGTTCTCCCACTAATACCTTGGTACCCGTCCAGCATCACCTCCAAAAACTAACTCCAAAGCAACTTTTGCTCTTGTTGGGATTTGCTGTAGTTGTCTTAATTGACCTGTTTGGACATATCGTGAAACATCTCAGAGGCAGGTGGGACTGGAAGCCGGGGCCTCCTGACGCATACATTGGGACTCTACCACTGCATCACAAAGACTCTTCTGGCATTTGCTAAAAATGGTGAAAAAAGCTCTCCTGATTTCAAGAATTCTGTGCACTTTTTAACCTTTTACACTGATTTTATCATCAGTAACATTTAAGAGATTGAAAACCCCTCCTATTAATTCTGCACTTCTCAGCAATGTGTCAATATATTTGCTCTTCAATCCATTTTCCTTACTGATTGGAGGTGGACAGTACATGACCATTGGCTCGATTGACTTTTCTTTTGTTCCATAGTTTTAACTCAAGTAGCCCTGTAACATTTTGTCCATCTCGCTTTGCAGAAAGTTTGCTTATCAAGACAGTCATCACTCCCATCTTTTGATGCCATTTTCATCCTGTCTGAAAAACCTGTAACCAGGAGCTTTTGTTCCACTCCTTTTTAAGTTTCACTAATAGCTCCAGTATCATACTTCTACATGTCCAGCATTGCCCTTAGTTCATTTAACTTACTCACTAAAGTAAGTTTAAAGTATATTCCACAAAATCACTGAACAAAAATGACTCCAATGTTATCTATTTTCTTGCCTTCATTTCCTTTCCTTGAATACATACTAATTTTCTGGCCTTCCATTATAGGCTTTGCTCCTCTATCTTCTAAGTCTATGTGCCAAGAAATATTAAATCTTCCTTAACACTTAGAAAATCTCAGCAAACAACTGGTCCCAGCACGATGTTTCACCTGTTTCTCCCGTCAACATCTCCACCTGGCAGTGAGTTTCAAATTTTAAGCTTCCTCTGGGTAAAGAAGATTATTGAAATCTATTGGATTTATTGAGAATCTATCAAATATTTGCAGTGCCTAATGTTAGTTTTCTGCACAACTGGAATCCAGGTGCTTCACAGGAGTGTGATTACAAAACATTGATGCCAGCTGCCCAAAAGCTTGGCAAAAGAAGAGCTTCTTAAAGGAGCAAAGACAAGAAGCAAGGAAGGAGCAAGGACTTTACAGGGGGAATTCACCAGCTTAAGGTCTCAGTGGCTAAAGGCATGGCCATCACTCCTAAAACTAAGGACAGAGTTGAAGGAACCCAGACATCCCAGAGGGTTGCAGGTCTGGAAAAGATTAAAGAACAAGGAGGTGGAAGGCCATGGAGGGATTTAAGAAGGAACAGGTTTTTAAAATCAAGTGGGAACTTGTGTGGTTCAATGTGAATAAGGCTTATTGGTGAACACAGTTGATGCAATTTAGGACAGGGGCAGCTGAGATTTGGATTAGAGAATTAATGGAAGCAAGAGTGTATAAAGCTTGCCAGGAGTACTGTGGAAAAACCATGTTTAGAGATAACCAAGATAGATTTGAGGGGTTGCTGAGGCAGTGGCAGATTCACAAGATGCTATGAAGGTAGAGATCAGCAGTCTTTAGCAATGACATGCATAATCAGGTGGGAGGCTAGCAAATGGGCATCCCATCATGTTCCTGCCATTGCCCCAATTAAATCCATGGTGGAAGATGATCTTTCCATGGAACTGTTGGTTGAGGCCTTTAAGTAGGCAATTATTGCCCACTTAAAGGTTTCATCTCACTGCTGCTGGTATTCACCCAGTGGTGGGTGGGTGCCTCATCATGCAAGGAGTCTGAAAAGCAAACTCTGCTGGAGTTATGTGCAAGCTCTCTGGGTGCAAGAGGCGTCTTCCAAAAGTATTCATTGTTTGATGAATGGAGAACTGGGCACTGAGAGCTACTCTGATTGAATGGTGAAGCAGAGAAGGGGCAAAGTAGGCAGGCAGGTGGCTGGAAGAACACAGCAAGCGAAGGCAGCATCAGGAGGTGGAGAAATTGACATTTTTGTGTAACCATCTTCAGGACTGCGGGTGGGGTGGAAGTGGGGGGTGGTGGGGGGGTTAGGGGCTCCTGAACTCTTTATCTGCAGCTCCCCACCCCCACCCCCATTCCTGAAGGGTTACACCAAAACATTGGCTTCTCCACCTCCTGATACTGTCTTGCTTGCTGTGTTCTTCCAGCTTCCTGCTTGTCTACTTTGGATTCCAGCATCTGCGGTTTCTGTCTCTGCCATTTGATCATGGCTGATAAGCTTCTCAATCCTATTCCCCTGCCTTCTTCCTGAAACCCTTGAGTCCCTTACCAAATCAAAAGCCTATGTAGCTCTGTCTTAAATGCACTCAATGACTTGATCTGCCCAGCCCTCTGCAGCAATGAGTTCCACAGATTAACCACCCTCTGGCTGAAGAAATTCCTTCTCATCTCAGTTCTAAAACGGGTTGTTCCTTTTATTTGAGGCTCTACGCTTCCTACCAAAGTGCATAATCTTTCTCACATTGTATTCCATTTGCAACTTATTTGCTCACTGTCGTCGCCTGTCCAAGTCCTTCTGCAGGTTCCCTACTTCCTCAAGGGGCACGGTGGCTCATTGGTTAGGCACTGCTGCCTCACAGGGCCAGGGACCCAGGTTCAATTCCAGCCTCGGGTGACTGTTTATGTGGAGTTTGCACATTCTCCCTTTGTCTGCATGGGTTTCCTCCCACAGTCCAAAGACATGCAGATTGGTGAATTGACTATGTTAAATTGCCCATAGTGTTTGGGGATGTGTAGGTTAAGTGCATTAGTCAGGGGTAAATGTAGGGTAGGGGGAATGGGCCTGGGGGGGGGTTACTCTTCAGAGGGTCGGTGTGGACTTGTTGGGCTGAATGGCCTATTTACACATTGTAGGGATTCTATATCAACACTACCTGCACCTCCCCTTATCTTCATCATATATAAACTTGGCTACAATGCCCTAAATTCCTACATCTAGATCATTAATGTATAATGTGACGTGTCGCTCCCAACACCGCACCCTACAAAATGCTGCAAGTCACCAGCTGCCATTCTGAAAAAGACCCCATTATCCCCACTTTCTGACTTCTTCCAGACAGCCAATCCTACATCCATGCCAGTACCTTGGCCCTAATACCATGGGCTCTTATCTTATATATCAGCCTCCAGTGAGACACCTTGTCAAAGGCCTTCTGAAAATCCAAACAGATCACATCTCCTCTGTCTAACCTGCTCATTGCCTCCTCAAAGATCTTGAACAAATTTGTCAGGCATGAATTGCCCTTAACAAAGTCGTGCTAACTCAACCCTATTTTACCATGCACTTGCAGATACAGTAAACATTTTATTATCCAGGACTTATGGGACTAGGACTGCGTTGGTTGATCAAATATTTCGGATAATCAAGAGGCCCATATAATGCAAAAACACACACTAAGTCATAGAAATGTAATACAGAGGTATACACATTACTGTTATACTTTATTTACAGCACTTAAATAATAATGCAACTTTTTTTAAAATAAAACTTAGCAGCAGAAACCTTCTTACTCACACCCTCAACTAATTACTCAGACATCGTGGTAGATCGTGGTATTTGAGGAGAAGTTGACTCGAAATTGAATCAATTACAAGTATATTTATTTTGAGGTAATTTTTTTTAAATAAAGTCTAATAATTGGACAGAATAAACTTTGCAGTAGTTGAGGTACAGGTAGTTCTCATATAAAGTGTGTTTTGGCAGTGTGATTTGGCTATAACATCGCTGAAGAATTAGGGAACGGTATTTTTGAGAATGCTCAACTCTGTTCGCAATAGCATGATTCCAGCGGCAATCATTTTGCACTTTTTGTTCTGCGCATGTGCTGATGTCAGCTGCCATCAGAGCATAGACAATGTGACTATACATTGAGGAGCTACATCTCAAAAATTAAAAATTAATAAATGTTCATTGCTCTCCCTCTGAGACAAGAATATTCTTGTATAAGCCCTGTATAATTCCTGTATAAGCCCTCTATAAGGCCTGTATAAGGCCTGTATAATTCCTGCAGGACTGAATTATTCTTACACATATCATTTGCCTTTCTAATTAGCTCTTGTACCTGCATATCACACAATCTAAACCAATCCCCAGGAAATACAGTCAGAAGGCAATCAACCACAGCCATCCACTTCTGCAACCACAACTGCACCTGAAGGTGGTGGCGATGATGACTCTGTTCCTGCATTAATAATGTTTTTTCAATGTGTTAAATCTACTTTTGTTTCATTAATAAATATGATTTAAATCTTCATTCAGGCTGTACTATACTTTGCGTTAGGCTCCTGGGTGATTTTTGAGAGACCGTGTTAATTTTTGTTCCTAACCCCACTTTTCCCATAGGCGCCATTATTTCTATTAAGCTATTTTCTATTAAGCATGGTTTCACTGGAACGCAACTACGGCATTATAGGTAGTATATACTTTTTGTCAGTTTATCAAGAGTGCCAGATCATAATGTGCCGGTTGAAACAAAGTTTGCTGCACTCTGCAATTTCATCCTTAATAACATCCTTACCAATGGTCAAAGTCAGGCTAACTGGCCTATAGTTTCCTGTGTTCGGCATCCCTGCCTTCTTAAACAGAAGTGTTTCATTAGCCATTTTCCAGTCGTTGGGACACTCCCTAGTTCTAGTGATTCTTGAAAGATCACCACTAATATCGCTACAAATCTCCTCAGCTGTTTCTTTCAGAACTGTAGGCTGTAGTCCATTTTTTAAATTATATTTTTATTGAGAATTTTTTCTTTACAAAATTATACAATTACAAAAATATAACAATTTAAAATTATAACAATTACAATAAACTAACTTCTACCCTATTCTACAAAACAAATCAGAACTACACAATACATATATACACCGCACACATATAAATAAATGAATAAATAAATAAATGAGTAAATAACACCACTCAGCACAACCACAGCGAATCTCTCAACCTTTGGGAGCATTAAGTATTCCTCCCGTATTTAAGTACGTGAACTAGCTCGCTGAGCTGGAGGGTTTCTTTTCAGATGTTTCGTCACCATATTAGGTAACATCATCAGCGAGAGTCTCTGGTGAAGCACCGGTGGTATGTCCTGCCTCTCTATTTGTAGATCTTGGTTTCCTAAGGTGGATGATATCACTTTCCAAGGGAAGGTAGATAGGGTCTAAATCCATGTGTTTATTGATGGAGTTCTGGTTGGAATGCCATGCCTCCTGTATCTCTCGCACTATCAAGAGGGCATTAAGAAGAGACATCTGTTCTGAGGTTAAACCTGGAAGATCCAGGTTCTTAAAAATAAGACAGTATCTTAACCCACCGATTCTCGCAGCATTCCGACCGATATAGCTCTAAGTAAAAATTCCAAAATGTTGCATTGACCCTTTTCAAATCACATGTAAGAATCCCAATGCCTTCTCTAACTGATGTAGTGGATTGGAGAGCATTCTTTATCCTGGCCAGGTATGCCAGGTATTGGCCTGGCCTATCGCCATGCTCAAACAGCCTTTCTTTCGCGAAAGAGAGCTCTCTCTTTGCTGTCTGGGTGAGCATGGAGTTCAAGCAACTCGGAGAGCCATTGCTCGCTGCAATTTAATCACTGATGGCCTATCAAAATACACTGTCTCAGCTGCCTTCAACTGTGCCTGGCGCAAATGCTGCCGCTCTCCCCACTATCCCTCCAGTGTGGGTCTTAGCAGTCTCCTAAGGTATAAACAGGTTACTAGCTGCACCCAAATTGACAGCCAAGAATGCTTTAAACTCACTTGAGAAGTACTCAACAAACCTACTGTCCCTCAGAATAGTAGGATCCATTTGCCAATGCTGCGAACCTATTCTGTTGCCCTTTATCTCAACCTCCAAATACACTGCTACATGATCAGAAATGGCTATGTTTCCAATTTTACAGGATATCAGTGAGTCTAGGAAAACTGAGGGTGCTAGAAAAAGGTCAATCCTGGTGTGACACTTTTGTGGATTACAGAAAAAGGTGAAGTCCCAACCTGTAGGGTGGAGACATCTCCAAACATCCACCAATCCCAATTCCATGCATATATTTGCTCGGATTGCAGAGAGGTATTTGGGGGAACTTTGGGTATTCTATCCACTATCCATGAGGCGATTAAAATCTTTCCCGATGATAGTGTGTCGCCTTCCAAGGGCAAGCAACTTGGAAAGTGCATCAGTCAGGAATCTGAGGGGGTGTGTTGGGAGACAGTAAACATTTAAGATACCATACTCTTCAGCATGAATTAAAGCTTTAAGAATTACAAACCATCCATTTTCATCTTTAACTCAATATAATAATTTAAATGGGAGACTCTTCTGGATCAGTATGGCCACTCCCCTGCATTAAAGGACATAGAAAAACACCCGATCAAATCCACCTCCTGTAACTTTAGATGCTCCTTATCATCAAGATGGGTTTGTTGCAACAGGGCAATATCAACCCTCTCCTTCCTGAGACTCGAAAGTACTTTTTTGCACTTGACCAGTGAGTGACTCCCCTTAATAATCCAGGTGCATCATTTGAGGAGACATTGAGCTATATCCCTCTATAACAACTCTTGAACCCCCAAGAGGGACAACCCTACTCACAATGCACCGAGTGTAAATAAATGAACACTCAGAGTCTAAAAAAAACATACACTAAAACTACATTAACAAAACTTTCAAAAACTACCTTTGCTAAAAACCAAAATATTAAACCAATTACAACATACAAAAAACACTTGATGGGAGACTCTCCCCCCTTACCCACAGGGGGCATTTACACTACCCACATACACCTCCATAACTCCTTCTAGCTTGACCGCACCCCAAACTCAGGCAAAGGATTAACAACAAAAATAGGTATTATGGACAAAGAAATTAAAATTGGGCACTTCACCCAAGCCCCAGCCCTACCTTGACCAGTTATCACTAAAAAGAACACTTCTGGTAAAAAATTAATAAAGGAAAAAGAGAAGTACAGAAGGTAAAGAGAAAAAAAATAAAGGGAAAAGAAAAGAGAACCATTATCCATGTTCTTTGGACCATCCGGTTTATTTCAAAGTGTTCAAGAAGTTCTTTGCTTTTTTTTGAGGAGTCAAATACATGCAGAGACCCTTTGTGATTAAAACAGAGCACTGCCAGATACCTGATAGAATAGTGAATATCCACATCCTTCGGTCTCTTCTTCACCTCATCAAAGGACATCCTCTTGTGGATCACGGCCACAGAAAAGTCCTGAAAAAACATAATCTTTGATCCTTTGTAAACCAGGGCCTGTGGATCCTTCCCCAATGATCTGGAAGCTTCCATTATCTTTTGTTTGTCCCTGTAGGACCGATCCCCCCAGACCTCCCCCTCACTGGGGACGAACGATCAGTCCTCAGCAAGGCTTCACCTTCATCCCCCTCTGTCCACGCATCAATAAATTTAATACACGACGGGACGTCGAACAATTCTTCCGTCGCCTCCGCCCCCGAGCTTACTTTCACAATCAGGATTCCCGCCCACCTTCCGAGGACCCCTTCGCCCACCTCCAACACACTGCATCCACCTGGACACCTCGCGCTGGCCTATTACCTGCCCTCAACCTCTTCATTTCCAACTGCCACTGGGACATTAACTGCCTCAACCTGTCTACCCCCCTCCCCCACTCCAACCTCTCACTCTCACAACGTGCAGCCCTTCAATCCATCTGCTCCAATCCCAACCTCACCATCAAGCCAGCGGATAAAGGGGGCACAGTGGTAATCTGGCGCACTGACCTCTACACCGCTGAAGCCAAACGCCAACTCGAGGACACCTCTTCCTACTGCCCCCTCGACCATGACCCCACCCCCCATCACCAAACCATCAT